>NC_141930.1:11481835-11784865 GCF_057802395.1 Ceratotherium simum simum
TACAATAACATAAACATGCAATAAAATATTTCTGGTAAAATAAGATTAAATTACAAGTAGAATATACCTTCAAAAAAATACACACACAAATGGTTTTCACTTATAAACCTTATAAATCTGGTTTGAAGTATGAAATTTATCTTATGCAGCTATAATATTAAGATAAATGTAAATAAGCAAAAATTCATAATAAAATTAATTTTTAAGACCATTATGTTAGTGCTTTTATCCAATTAGTAAATAAGTACTGATTTTGAGCCTGAAAAATGCTTTGTAACTTACATAATACATATTAAAATAAGATTTAAGAATTCACTATACATGTTCACAGTCTCTCTGGGACCTACTTAACAATTCTTCTATATAAAACTGTCACCCGTACTTTTTTTTTTCTTATGGAAAGGTCATTTTCTGATTTACTTATATTTTTTAAATATTCTTCAAGGAGACAGAATGATTTTTTTTGTTTAATAAGAGTTTAGATTAATACCAATAATTTTATAACAAAAGCCTATAATTTTTTTCATAATCTTTGACAGATGTGCGTACTTTTAAAATGTTAATACTTTGCCTTCACATTATCATATTGTCATATGTTGTAAAAGAAAGCAAAATGGTTGACTTAATATAAACATCAGAAGTATAGAGTTTATCAGTGCTTAGCTAAGATTGGGAAAGGATTTTTTTCATTTTTGTGCGCAGTGGTAGTATTCAGACATGATTTGATTTTAGAATATCCCTGTAAAGTTCTTTCTCTGCCCTGATGCACTATATAAAACATTTCTTAACTCATTAATGTCAAGTATAAATTAGTTTTATATTGGAATTTTAACAGTCTAGCCTCCACGGGCAACATAAAAACTAGACCATTGTCAGAAATGGTGTTAGGCTGCATGCAAATTTAAACCAGGTATCATTTATCATTGAAGAAAACACATGATGTATTAAACTTCCGGGTGGCCATACCACAGTCCCCAGTACCACAAATTATTTTGGTTCATCTATACTTTAAAAATATCAACAATTTTTGCTGAACACATGCAGAGCAGTTTCAACAATCATATTTTAATGCGCTCCCTGGATTTACCAAATCAGAGTATGACTAATAGTCAATGTTCAAATGTCTAGGATACATTTTTTCATATATATGTTCTGAATATCTGAACAGGCACGTTGCATTGTATTAATATCATAATTCAAAGGGAAATTTATTAACCCTCCAGTATTCCCATCATTGCTAAAAGTCGCAAATTCTAGGTGGCAGAAGCTAGACAGTAATATCAAATTTTAATAACAATTCCTCTTCTTCAGTCGGGGCTATACTGCAGAAAAGCATAAATTGCTGTGACTGACCATCAGTTGTTAGAGAAGCAATCTGACTTCTCCACACCCTTATTTCTGTATCTGCTCTGTCCCTCTGCTGTATTAATGATAGCATGAAAGGTCACATGATAAACGAGTGACAAAAAATATCAAAACATATTAGCCTGTAGCTTTGTTATCAGTGTATGACAGAGATGACAGAAAATTGTATTATTCCCCTGAATAATTTTGCGTTACATTTTGCTGGCTAGGCAGAGTGAATTAGGGAGAAATTCCTGCCTCTGACTGTTTGTCTCCTTTTCTGACATACTTGAAGTAATAATATACATTAATAATAGGGACTGTTCTCAGAGAAGGGATAAGAATTCAAGATTCTACAGTCTCCATTCTATAACCTGCTATCCTTGCTTTCTTCTAGCAAAACCAAATTTTCTTTAAAACTATGCATAGAATCCAATATTATTAATGTTAGTGATAATAGGCTATGGTAGAATATAGACCCAGCAAGTGAATCATAGGACAATTAAAAAAAAAACTAAAAAGCAACCTGGAGTCTTCATGACATTTTATTTCGAACTGCACTATTTTATATTTAGAGAGAAGCATGTCCGCTAATTAAATAAAGGCAATCTCAATAATGTTTGATCTATCTTGTTGGGATGTGGACCCAGTAATTACAAATTAGAAGCAGAATTTATACCTGCTGGTTTACAGACTGTCAGGGATTGCAAACCCTGGGGAGATGAGGTTTGCAATCTTTGAGAAGAGATTATAGAAATTGGCGAGGGCTTAATGTCCTGCAGAGCTAGGGTGTAGTCTCCAGGGGTAAGTTAAGTCCTGTCTTGTCTGAGCTACCGTTTCCTGGGTGAATGACAACATTGCCAACTGAGTCCCATGCTTGTCTTAAAAGGCATCTGTACTGAATTAGTTAAAAAACTCTGGAATATTAATAATATAATCAGACATTTTCAGGAAAGCTATTCAATGCATGCAATTATAGAACATTTATATGGGCACATTTGACTTTAAATTTTAAAAAATATTTCAAACTTGTAGAGATGAACTATCTTGATATCATAACAAGAATAAATTTCAAGGAAAGGTATTCTTTTGTTAGTAAATACAAACTAGGCTTTGTGCAAAATGTGGGTAATACCAAAGTAAAAAAGACCAAGTACTTGTCTTCAAGGAGCTTAAAATCTAATGACGGAGACAAACTAAATGGCTATTAAAATATAGTGATAAATAGTAAGGCTGTGAGAGAGGAAACGTAAGGAGTACATTTGGAAGCTTACCTACCTGGTCCTGTCTTGTAGCTTCAGAGGAAGCAGATTTAAGGACATATCAGCTGAAATTCTTGATGTAAAGCCAAAGCCCAGAGATCTCCTCATGTTTCAGAGAAAAGGAATTTTCTCTGAAACATATCCATTTTTAATACGACAGTTCATATTCAATTCCATTGGAAATGGATTATCCTAGAAAATGACCTAGAAACATTTTTTGAAATAATTGTGATGTTTTTCTTTCTTTAAAATGACTTTTATTATTTTATTGATGTCACATTGGCTTATAACCTTGTGTAAATTTCAGGTGTACATCATTATATTTCAGTTCTGTATAGACTGCATCGTGTTCACCATCAAAAACCTAGTTTCCATCCATCCCCGAACATAAGTGCCCCTTTACTCCTTTCTCCTCCCCCCATCCCCTTTCCCTCTGCCAACCATCATTTTTTTTAAATATTGATCTTTTTAAAACAAAATAACAACAAAAAAAAAATGAGAAGAGCTAACATGAAACCCCCAAAAAATGACTCAGGCTTTTGAATTCTGGTATACCTCTAGTACTTTTAAATAGGAATACTTGCTAAAGCTGAGGAAACTCATGAATAAAATTCTCAACTTTGAGGAAATAGAATCTAAGAGGGTTGACAGTTATGCAAACAGATACATTTCATAAGCTCTCCCCACCATTTTTTTTCCCCAATGAACCAACTGTGCTACTGTAGAAGAGTCCAATGACACAGAGGACAGATTTGAAAGAGGTGAGATTTTTCTGGATATCAAAGGAGGAGACAGAAGTTAGTCATTTAGAAAAATAATTATGGGATGAGGACCTGGGCAGGAAGCTACCCTACAAAGAATGTAGGTATGAAAATGCTTATCATGTTTGGGAAATGGTGTTTAATTCTATTTGCAGATATGGTACACTGGTGAGAAGTAAAATAGATGAGACCAGAATAGTAGGTTATCATTTACTATGCTATGGTTTATACTACAAATAACAGGAAAACAACTAACAGTGGCTTAAACCATAAAAAAAGTTTATTATTTGCTCAACCAGCAGTCCAGAGTTAGTTCAGGGTTTGCTGATGTCATCAAGAATCCAAGCACTTCCCATCCTTCCCCACCAATATGAAAGTGCTGATTTTCATCTCTGGACTTGTCACCACGGTCAAATGGTGGCTGCCGCAGTCTCAGACGTTGTGTCCTTATAATGACTAAAGTTGAAAGGTCAGTAGAAGAGCAAAAGTGGATCTCTTTACCTACCTGTCTCTCTTCACCACGGAGGAAATTCCTGTCCAGATGACCCTCGGGATTTCTTTGTCCAAAACTGAATCACATGATCACCTCCATCTGGAGTGGAAGAAGGAAAAAGTTGTAACTGACTCTTCCATAGGAGGAAGAGGGTAAGAGAGAAAAGAGTTAGAGATGGCTTCTGGGGAGGCAGAAACCCATGTCGGCCCCGGGTGGGTCTGCTTGTGCCCTTAGTTTGTATATACCATGATGGGATTGGAATTCACTGAGGCTGTGAGATTCAGCAGAAAAAGCACACTCTTAGAAAGATTTGCTTCAATCCTCATTGTACTAGTCATTAACATAAAAGTAACATATGTAAAGTATGTAGTGCTGTACCTAGTACATTAAGTAGATGGCTGGCATGTATTTTGTTTCTTTTTTTTTTTAATTCTGTAGACATTGGGGAGCCATTGAAGCTTGTTAAGGAAGTTAAATTGATCGAGTCCCCAGTGGCTCTGAAGAGAGAGACTACCATGAAAGAGACTAGATGCTATTGTAATAATTTAGAAGTGTAGAGAGCCTGGTCAGAGGCTCTAGTAGTGAGGACAGCCAGAAATAAAAGTAAGCAATATTTTAAACAAACAAAAATCAAGAAAATACACTGAGTGATTTATTTTCTATTATGGAGTTAAGAAGAGGGACATGTCAAGGATGAGGGTATTTCTTAGTGGATATGGGGTCATCAACCGAGATAGAGTGGCGGAGGTTTTAGTGGGGGGACTATGGCAAATTCACTTATGGGTATATGCTGAGTTTGAGATATCAGCCTCCTTCCAAAGGAGCTGTCTAATTGAAAGTTGGAGATATTGTTAGAACTACTGGACTAAACTAGAAAAGAGCTATGGAATTTGTCAGCATATACCTAGTCATGAAAGCCATGTGAATTTGTGAGAAAGCTTATAGAGCAGAGTGTCTTAATCAGGAGTGTCCTACATATGGCTTTTTGGGGATTCATGAACATCCTAAAATTGCACTTAAAATTTGGTGTGTATTTATTTTTCTCTAGGGAGAAGGGTCATAGCTCATAGAATCTCAAAGACGTCAGTGAACCAAAGAAGTTTGAGAACCACAGAAGACAGATGAAAAGAGAGGAGGATGGGAAGGGAACCAGGGGCATTTAAGGAATAGACAGAGGAAGATGAGTATAGGAAGGAGAATAACAGGGAACGCTTAAGGAAATAGATAAAATGAAATTGCAGAAGCTCAGCGAGGAGGGATTTCGAGAACATGCTACAGAGAAGTAAAATGGAACTGAAAGTTTTTATTCAATTTGGCAACAAAGACATCGATTTTTGACATCTGAATGAACAGTTTTTCTACAATGCTGCAGCCAAAAGGCAGGGGGTTGACATTTGAAAGAGAGAGTCTGAGAAGAGAGAGAGAAAAAATGAAGACCAGAATTAAGGTGAGTTAGACGAAACTATAACATTGCCAAAAGTATCATTTAACATAATTTTTCATTAATTATTTAACTTTGGCAAAATATTATTTATAAGGCCATTTACTTTTATGCAAATAATTATTATATTTATTTTAGAGCTCATTCTTCCTTCCTTTAGCATTGCCAAAGATAAGCATTTACTTATTATGTCTCACTAAACAATTATATAGTTTGTTTCTCAGCTTTTTGAGTTGTGTCCACTGATAACATAAATTAAGTTTAATAATTCAAATGACTATTTTTAATCACTGGAAATAGATACCTCAATACCTGTTTACCTTATAGAAAACGTCTAAAATATTTCTTAAACTCCCAATGGCTTAGTAATAGTCACTGAAATATAATTACATCTTAATTATCCATTTACAGACTGCATATTTCTCTGAAAAATTATGGACCATTTATAGACAGAGAGAGAGTAATTTGACTTAGAAGTTGGTTTTTTTTTAATCCCAATCTATTTAGCAGTGTAGACAAGCTTGCCTTAAAGAACTTATTTTTTCCAAATTACATCAAATTGGATATTTTTAAATTACTGGTACAGTAATTTTCTCTACCTTTATTTTTCCTATCCATTATTTATATAGTATAACTGAGGTACATGCTATCTTATAATTTACAATCTAAATTGCATTAAAGTCATGGCTAAATCATTTATTTAAATTCTTATCCAATAATACTGAATACTAATTCCTTGAGTTTTCCATGGGGATGAGAGGTTAAATTTCAATGCATGGGCAATTCATAATGGTTATGATTCAGATCTGATCTATGAGGAATTTCTCAATTCCTGACTGTGGTTCACACATCACTTATGGTAAAAATAAACGTGATTACAGACTGCCTTCTAAATATTAGGTGGTACTAGTTTTCAAGGATGCTATTTAATATGCCAACACACGAGTAATATATATATACACACACACAAAGAATCTTTGTCAACTTGAGTCATTTTTAAAACAACTACTCATTTACTATTAATTATTGTTTGAAAAAATGTATTAAAAGATGACACAAACTAAAGATCATGTGTGTACGCTTGAAAATACAAGATTGCAAAGAGTGATGCAAGCTAACAGTATAGACAGCAGGCCCAGATTTTTATTCACATATCTGAGCCAAAAATGGTGTTTAACTGAATACTCCCTTAAAACAACTTGCAATATTTTTTTGAAAAAGTTAAAAGATTTCTTTAATTACAAACACACAAATATACACAATCCTCACGAAACAATACTGTAGTTAAAATTTACACTGAAGTCAGACATATTTGCCATGTTTCTGCCATTTACCAGATGTCTGAATTTAGGTACATTGTTGACTTTTCAAAGCCTCTCCATCTGCAATTAGGGGTAATAATCGTATTCCCAAAGCTGTGCAAATTGAATACAATAATCTGCTAAATATGCTCTTGTATGTTCACACAGAGGCTGCACATAGTGGCTACTCATTAAATGTTAATTTGTACTAAAAAACAAATGAAAAAGCAAACAGAGAAAACTAACAAGACCTCTTGGAAATTAGCTGTGCAAGCAGTGGTTTATTGTTATAAAGTACTATCACAACTATTTCCATTTTTCAGGATAACTTGAAGTTCTGGCTATGTCTTTCAACTTGTTTTTTCATAGAATATTCCTCTCAAAATTCTCAAAATATAAGACAAAATAGTCTACATTCATTCTCATGTTGAAAATAGTTATTGTATAGTAATCACAAAAATTAACTGGAAATTGGTTAAAGACTTAAATCTAAGACATGATTCCATAAAACTTCTAGGAGAAAACAGGGAAAAAGCTCCTTGACATCAGTCTTGGCAGTGACTTTTTTGGATATGACACCAAAAGCAACGAAAGGGAAAATAAACAAGTGGGACTACATGAAATTAATAAGCTTTTGCACAGCAAAAGAAACCATCAACAAAATGAAAAAGCAACCCATGGATGGGAGAAAATATTTGCAAACTGTGTATCTGATAAGGAGTTAATATCTAAAATATATAAAGAACTCATACTGTAGGATCCCAAAAAGGGAACCCCAACTCCACCCTCGGGAAGGCGCGGACCCACAGACACAGAAGACCGAGCTTGATGCAAACGCAAGAGGTAAGAGTTTTATTAAGCGGAGCTCCGGGTCGACACGTATCTCTCGCAGGAGACAGAGGGGTCGACCCCGAACCTTAAGGGGCAAGCTCTTTTATAGGATTCGGAAGCATAAAGCGGGAAAAGGTTGGCGCGGTCTTACATGATTGGCTAATTTAAAACATTTAAACAGTTACATTTTATGGCGCGAATTGCTATGGCGTGAAGCAATTATCAGGTTACACACACGCGTCCCCATCTGGACCCCCTCCACCCCGACCCTCCCAAACTTATCCCTCTGGAGCACTCTCTTGTTCTCAATTTTCCCCGAACAGTTTAGGGCGAGTCTTCTATGAATAGAGTCAGTCAGGATCGATAAACGTTCCCCCTTATACCAGGAATCCTTAGGGTGTGGAGGTGCCTGTCTCTAAGGTATTAACTTTTAAATTTTTAATATAATTTACTTCCTTCAATACAACTCAATAGCAAAAAAATAAATCTGATTAAAAAATGGGCAAAGTATCTGAATAGACATTTTTTCAAAGAAGATATAAAAATGGCCAACAGATGTATGAAAATTTATCAACATCACTAATCATCAGCAAAATGCAAATCAAAACCACAATGAGATATTACCTCACACTTGTTAGGACGGCTATTATCAAAAGACAAGAGATAACAAGCGCTTATGAGGTTGTGGAAAAAAAGGAATCTTTGTGCACTGTTGATGGGAATATAAATTGCTACAGCCACTATGAAAACAGTATGGAGTTTCCTCAAAAAATTAAAAATAGAACTTTCATATGATCCAGCAATCCCACCTCTTAGTATGTATTTGAGGGAAGTGAATCATTATCTTGAAGAGATATCTGCATTTCCATGTTAGTTGCAACATTATTCACAATAGCCAAGACATGGAAACAACATAAATCTCCATCGATGGATGAGTGGATAAAGAAAAATGTGATATCTCTATCTCTATCTCTAAGAGAGATAGATCCCTAAGATAGAGATAGAAATAGATATATACAATGGAATATTATCCAACAATAAAAAAGGAAATTCTGCCATCTGCAATGACATGGATGAGCGTGTAGTGCATTGTGCTAAGTGAAATAAGCCAGACACAGAAAGACTAATACTGGGATGGTATCACTTGTATGTGGAATCCACAAAAAAAATAAAGAAAGAAAATTGAGCTGTTAGAGACAGAGGGTTGAATGATGGTTGCCAAAGGTTGGAGGCGGGGGAAATGGGGACGTGTTGGTCAAAGGGTACAAACTTTCAGTTATAAGATGAATAAATTTTGAGGACTTAATGTACAGCATGGTGACTATAGTTAATAACACTGTATTACATACTTGAAATTTACTAAGAGAGTAGATCTTGAGCATTCTCCCCCCATCCTTACCCCCCAAAAAATGTAACTATGTGAGGTGATGGATGTGTTAATTATCCTGATTCTGGTAGACATTTCACAGTGTATATATATATCAATCAGCACATTGTACACTTCAAATATACATAATTTTTTTGTCAATTATATCTCAATATAGCTGGCAGAAAAAAAAGATGGCCCGGACAGCCGTTATTGAAAGCAGGAACTTACAAAACCTAAATTAAGGTGTAGAAAAAGATAACGATGTTTGATAACAATGATTGTATATGGATGGTAGAATTTTAAATATTTTGATATTTTCTTTTGTTCTGCTGAACATTGTTTTCCAGCTTTTCTGAAGTGCATATACATTGTTTCTGCATTATGGAAAACAATAAGCAGTTTTGACTTAAAAAGAAAAGAAAATTGTCATTGTGTATTCTTTCCTTCAATTTGATCTTTATATTGATCCTGTTTGATTTATAGTATACCTTATTCTGTAATTGTCTTGGCTTATGGGATCTTATTTTGACATTGTTAATGTATAACTTTTCTATATCCAAAAATAAAGTGTGCTATGGTACAAACAATAGCACTCTTCTTACTTTCTTTGTAAATTTCCATATGGAATTCTCACTAGCTCTATTAAGCATGTCAAAAGACAGCCTCGTATTTAACAGATTGCTTAAAAAATATATTTCACATTAATAACATAGTACCATTAGTATCTAGTGGCTCATAAAATGATTTTGCATTTCATAGGTATGTCTAAAATTCAAAAGTCTTACAATTTATACCTGAGACTGTACTAAATTGCATCAATGGTTAAAAAAAACTACTATAAGTAATAAACTCCTACTGAACAATAGGTAAAAATGTAAAATCAGAATTGTAATTCATTGAATTGTTCATATTTGCTTGTATAAATGTTATCTATTGGGTTATTTATATTTCTGTGTATTTCTAATAGTTATCTATCAATTTTAATGCATTAAATAATTAAGACAATGTTTGTAATTTTAGGAATAAATGTGATAATTGTTTAAATGAAGTTTTTTAGGTAATTATTGGTCATTATTACATATCCATTTGCAGACAATGAGCTTGGGTTTTCATAAACAATGTAAGTTGTCAATGATACATTAGTTTTTAGTACTGGTCTTGCTTTACACAATATCTAATTTACATCACAAAAACGGGATCTGTGTATGTTAACAACAAAAACCAAACCAAAGTCCTAAAGTATAGACTGATGTAAAGAGCTTTAATGTAATTAGGATGTTAACAGTTATTCCACTCACCTTTATAAGCCTGATGTATCTGATATATATGTGGGTATACGTGGGCACATAGATACACAGAAACTTCAGACAGGAGAGGGTAGAGAGTGTCATCCCTTATAGTCTCCTCATATCTGGAATGTCAGATTTAGAGATTCCTAAAATGTATATGCGGTGGGCAGAGAGGAAAATTTAAAACAAAAGGCAGCATCATGTATTGCTTACAATGATGCGTACTTATTATCATGAAACACAACATTCATTCAAATTATAATATAATTACCTTTTAAAAATTATTTCATGATCTGAAGTTAATGGTATAAGATAAATAGTAACATAAATGACCATTCATTGCGCACTTACTATATTCCTAACACCATGCTAAGCCTGTTAATGTTCACATTAATCTTCTATAGTAGAAAGGAAAAGAAAACTGGCAAGTGTAACTGAATTGCCCAATGGTTGGACGCCTAGGGGTGAGGGATAGACTGACACGGAGCCCGGGTCTCTGATTCTTAGCAATGGCACCGCAGAGCTTTTCCAGTGCAGATCATAGGGACCCAATGCAAACAGGCCTCATCAAACAAAAACCTGAGATTCAAGGATTTACAGAACCAGGAAAGCTAGGGGTGGATTCAGCGACTCATTCAACGTCATCAAGATGCTTTTTCCCCCTTCTTTCTCTCAGTTGTTTCTCTCTGAGTGTTGACAGACTGTGTTTTACCCACGGGGCCCAGGGTGCCCACAGAAACTCCAAGTTTACATCAGCTGTCTTAGCAAACACTAGGCAAGAATTTCCTTCCCTGGAGTCATATCTCAGGAAGGTTTTTAAATATTCTCTAAGGAATAGTCTAAGGAAATTTTCAATTTGCTGGTTTAACCCTATGTACATGTTTGAGGCCCAAGGGGTGGGAATTTTCCCATCTGAGTCCTGTGGAGTGACAAAGGGACAACCACTCCTCTAAAAAACCAAGGTCAAGTTTCCGTTTACAGAACAACCTGGATAAAAAACATGAGTCCAATTCTGTAAGACATATGCATATTTTGAAGGCATATTTTTTGGATAGGAGAAAATGAACAAAAATTTAATAGTAATTACCTTGGAAGTGTGATAATTTTGTTTTATTATAATTGCATTTCTCATATTTTAAAAATTATCTTCCATTAACATGTTATTTCTATACCTTGAAGGAGAAATTATTAAAAGAAGAATATAAAAAGGTATAGCAATTTAGAATAATTATTTACCAAAAGTATTAATACTACTCTTTGTAATTAGAATTCAGTGAAATGTTACCTTTTATTTTACAGTCATTGTATAAATATATAATCAGTGACTATGTCCAATAATGATAACTATTTCCTTAGACAATATTTTAAACCATTTTTGAGATTGAGAGACATTTCATATCAATTTCTGATCTTCTATGATAGGCTTCGCTTTCCATATTTTTGGGCAACTAAATATAGTTAATATTAAGATACTTTATGCGTTAATTTAACTGAACCATGTTTTCAGATAACTTGTAATTAACATTTTATTTTATATGTTTTTTCTCATTTTAATTTTTTCCTATCAAATTTCCGCTAGTATAAATTTCTTGTAGTTTCATCCAAATTTTATTTACTTTATAGTATTACGGTGCACCAGACACTTCTCTGATTTTTGAATCATGTCCAGTTTCTTTTAATTTACATTCTTTGACGAATGCCTCATGTATCCCTATTTAAGATTTCAGAAATATAAATATATTGTGGATTGTTTTTGAAGATTACTAATCTTATTATTGCATTCATTCCATACAATTCCTTTTTTGTCTTCTCACACTTTTATTAAGTGAAGTACATTTACCTACAATAACATGCGCAGATCTTAATGTGCAGTTCTATGAGTTTGGATAAACATGCATATCTGTGTAGCCACTATCCCTTTCAACATATAGAACATTTGAGTCACTCGAGAAAATCTCCCCTGCTCTTTTCCAGTAAGTCCCCCACTCCTACCCGAGGCAATGATTGTTCTGACTTCTATCAACATAATCTTTTTTGCTTATTCTTTAAATCCATATAAATGAAATGATGGAGACTTCTCGTTTTATGTGTCTTTCTTCAACATGATTTTTTGAGATTCATCCTAGCTGTTGCATGTACCAGCAATTTTTCTTTTTCGTTGCTGAGTAGTATTCCATTGTATGAATATACCACAAAGTTTTTATCCAAAAGTGTTCTTGAGTTGGTGGACATTTGGGTTGTTTTCAGTTTAGAGCAATTACAAGCAATTATCATATGAATATTCTTCTATGACATTTTATTTTTGATCTTTATGACATATGTTTTTATTTCTCTGGGGTAAATAAATAGGAATATAATATCTTGGTCAAAGGACACATGCGTATTTAAATTCACAAGTAACTACTTTGCAAGAGTTTTCCAAAGTGGTTGTAGTATTTTAAACTTCCACAAGTTATATATTAGAGTTCTTGTTGCTTCAAATGTTTATCAACATTTGATCTCGTGTTTTTGTAATTTAGCTACTGTAGGGTATGAAGTGATCACTCAGGGTGGGTTTGCATTTCTGGGATGAGTGATTACACTGAGCTATTGTAGCCTGAAAGCAGTAATGGACAATATATAAACAAACAGGCATGACTGTGTGGCTGGCTGTGGGCCATACTCTGACCATCCCTAGTTCGGAAACATGTTAAGTTTCAAACATTAGGCTTTTCTAGATATCTCCCTAGTCTCGTCACCTAATTTCATTCTGTTGTGGATTGTCAATCTTTAAACATTTATTGAAACTTAGTTATGGCTCAGAATAAAGTTTATATTAATAAATATGCCAAGTGCATTTACGAAGAATGAGTGTTATTCAGATTTGGGTGTAGAAGTATATAAATGTCAATTGAGTCAGATTGAATGCTAATGTTATTTAAATCTTCTATATTATTACTGATTATGATTTTCATGGACTTATTCAATCTGAGTGGCATAAATTCTCAAACATGTTTGTGAATTTGCTTATTTCTCATTTAGTTCTAACTTTTGCCTCGTGTATTTTAAATCTCTAATAGGTCCATATATATTTAGCATTGTTATATCTGTTTGATTAATCATTATAAAATATTCTTTATAAAATATCCTGCTCTAAATTTGATAACATTATTTGTTTGAAAATCTATTTTTTCTGATATTAAGAGTCACTTCATATTTCTTATAATTGGACTTTGCATTGTATATTATTTCCCATTTTTTAAATTTAACTTAGATTTGTTTATATATTTATAATGTGTCAGTATATAAATAACATATACTGACAGTATATAATAATTAGTATATAATTTGGACTTGCTTTTTTATCCAGTCTGACACACTCTGCTTTTAATTGGAGTGTTTCGTTCACTTATATTTAACATAACTATTGATGTGATTGGGTGTAAGTCTACCGTCCTATTTGCTTTCTATGTGTCCTGTTACTTGTTCTCTTATTCTTCCTTTACTTTTATTTTTTTAGTAGCTTATTACATCTTTTCTTTTGGATTTTTAGCTATACCTCTTCATTACACTATTTTCTTAGTGAACTGAAATACACTAACATATCACAGTCTACTTAGAATTAATATTTTGTTGTCACATGTAATATGTGAAACTTACAAGAGCATAGGTCCATTTACTCTATCCTTTGTCAATCGTTTCCATATATTTTACTTCTGCATGTGTTATAAACCTCGCAATGCATTAATACTTTTCCTTTAACAGTCAATTAGTTTTAAGTAATACATTTAAAAAAAATAATCTTTTATATTTACCTACATATTTTTAATTTTTAATGTTACTATTTCCTTCACATGGTTGTGAATTTCCATCTGGTACCATTCTCCTTCAGCCAGAAGAACTTTCTTTAGTATTTCTTATATAATAAATCCACTCAATATATTGTTAGATGTAAATTTAAGGGAAGACTTTTTTTCTTTCAGCATTTTAACACTGATATTCTGGTGTCTCTGAGATCTCTTCTTTCTGAGGAAAAGTCAGCCTTTATTCTAATTATTTTCCCCCAACATATAATGTGTCTTTTCTTTCTAGCTGCTTTTAATATATTCTCTTTATTTTTCATTGCCAACAGTTTGAATAGAGGTGCTTATGTGTGTTTTTATTTGTGTTTATCCTGTTAGTATTCTCTGAGCTTCTTGGAAGTAGGTTTTCTATTATCAAATTTGAAAAACAGTTGTCCACTATTCCTCCCTTTTTTCCTCTTTCCTTTCCTTCTGGAACTCCAATTATGCTAGCACACTCAATACCGTCCTAGAGGTGATTCAGATTCTGCTGAGTTTGTTCAATCTTTGCTCCATGTGCTTCATTTATATGTTTCATATGGAGCTCTTTCCAGGTTCACTGAATCTTTCTTCTGAAGTTTAAAAACTTCCATTAAGCCCATCAAATAATTTTTTTATTTTAGATATTTTATTTTTTTGTTCTAGAATATCATTTGATTTTTTTAGAGCTCTCATATCTTTCCTGAAATTTCTTATCTTCTCACTCATTGTATATATTTTTATCTGCAAATTTTTGATATATTTATAATACTTATTTTAAAATATTTGCTAATTTTAATATCTGGTCTTCTGGGGGTTTGCATCTATTAAATGTTTTTATTTCTTGAGTAATCTTGGTTAATTGATCTTGAATAATCTTGATTATTTCTTGAGTAATAATCTTGAAGACATGAGTTATGTGTTGCTGGTCATTCTCGTAACTAATGATTTTTAATTATGTACCTTATATTATGGATGATGATACATTGTAGAGACTCTGGATTCTATTTTCTTCCTGTGAAGAGTGTTAACATTTTTTTCTCAGTAATCAATTAAATCACTGTGTACCTTCTCAACACTTTGTTAGGGCAGGTGTATTTTGGCTTTGTCCTTAGCCCAAAGTAGTAGTCCTTAGTCCTGGGCTTGATCCTTGCTCCTCTGACATGGTGCTTCTGGGAGTTTAATTGAAAGTCTAAGGTGTTGACCAAATTGCTAACTTGACAGGATTTGTACTTATAACAATTTCTACAGCATAAGTAATTTGCTGAAATTTCTGCTCTGCTCTTTTCCTCCACTAGCTATTGCATTTTTGTTGTGCTTGTACAGTTTAGGAGTCATGGTAACCCATATGTTCATTTTGAGGATTCCTTCTCTATAGCTACTTTTCCTAGATTTCATTACTCAAGTTCCAGCCACTCCAAATTTCTGCACAGTAAGTCTGCCACTTTCTGTTTTAGCTCTATTCACTACCACAGTTGTGAGAGATGGGGGTATCTTTAGGGGAAAACCCAGTTAAATGTGGATTTCTCCTAGAGTTCTTCCTTTTAAATAGCTGTTCATCTCCAATTTCTGCATGGCTTCAAAAAGTTATCAGTTAAATTTTGTCCAGAGTTAATATTTTTTATTGGAAAGAGCATTAGTCCAATGAAGGCTACTATGCCACCACTGGAAGCAGAATATACATTTTTTTTCCAAGTACTATTCTTCTCTAACAAATTCACCAGTAGGATGCTACAAATATTGTTGCTAGAACTACTTCTTATGCTGAGATGAAGAACTTGGAAAAAATATATATGTCTTATTTTAAAGGTTAATTTTCATGGTACTTTGGGTTAGAATATTAATGAATTTTTCTACTCTTTTGTCTAAGAATGACTTTGCTGTATCAAAGCCATATGAGAAAAACTACTCTAAATAAATATCAGATATTTAATTAGGATTCCATTGTCTATGTGTAGTAGAATTATTTATAGCTGTAATAACTCACTTGCTACTTTTCTTCCGTATTTAATTTCCAATCAATTTAATTAACATTGTATGTGCCTATAGGTGGAACATATGGTATAATAAAATGTATATGACCCTGGGAATCAGGCTTACCTAAATTTTAATCCCAAATTTCCTTTATGAGCTCAATGACACTAAATATTTTTAATCAACTTGAGCTTCAATTTCCTTATCTATAAAAATAGAGATAATTTATGTTAAATAGTTTTAACCTAAATGAGCCTTGTTAATATAAAATGTACACTGAATTAATCATTATTATCATTTTTGTACTTTGATATATACATATATGTATACATAGAATTATGAATGTATATTTACTATAAATACACATTGTGTATAGTTACTAAATTTTAATTCTAAAATTCATGTGGAAATTTGGGGAACTAGAATAGTCCAAAAAATCTTGAAAAGGAAGAATAAAATTGGAAGACTCACCTTTTCAGAATTCAAAATTTACTACAAATCTACTGTAATTGAGGCAGTCTGATACTGACATAAGGACAGACACAGATCACTAGAATAGAATTGAGAATCTAGAAATAAATTCTCACATTTATGGTCAATTGCTTTTGACAAAGGTGCCAAAACAATACATTGGAGAAAGCACTGTGACAACTCAATCTCTACATGTAAAAAATGAATTTACATCCCTACCTCACAAAGTACACAAAAATTAACTTCAAATGGTTTGTAGATCTAATCATTCAAAAAAAGTTCAAAAAACTACAAAATTCCTAGATGAAAACATAGAAGTAAATTTTCATGACCTCGGGTTAGGCAATGGCTTATTAGATATGACAAGAAAGTATAAGCAACAACAACAACAAAAGTTTAAATTGAACTTCATCAAAATTAAATATATTTGTGTGACAAATATGCCATCAAGAAAGTGAAACACAACCCACAGAATGGGAGAAAATATTTGACATACATTTATCTGACAAGGCACTTGTATCTACAGTGTATAAAGAAATCTTCCAACTCTATAATAAAAAGACAAATAACCCAATTAAAAATGGACAAAGGATTTGAACTCGCACTTTTCAAAAGAAGGTATACAAATGACCATAAAGACAAGAAAAGATGCTTAACATTATTACCTATTGGAAAATGCAAATCAAAACCACAATGAGATACCACTTCACACATATTAGACAGATAAAGTAAAGAAGACAGACAATAAGTGTTGACAAGGATGTGGAGAAATTAGAACCCTCATACATTGTTGGTAAGAAAATAAAATGGTGCTGCTGTTTTGGAAGACAATTTGGCAACCCTTCATATATACAGTTACCATACAACAAGCAATTCCAATCTTAGGCATATACTCAAAAGAAATGAAAACATATGTCTATGCAAAGCTCGCACATGAATGCTCACGGCAGCATTATTTATAATAGCCAAAAAGTAGAAATAACCCACATGTCCCTAAACTGGTGAATGGATAAACAACATGTGGTATATTGATACAATAGAATATTATTCAGTAATAAAAAGAATGAAGTACTGATACATGCTACAACACAGATGAACCTTGAAGGTACTGTGCTAAGTGACAGAAGACAGTCACAAAAAAACATATATTGCATGATTCCATTTATGTGAAATACGCAAAATAGAAAAATCCATAGAGACAGGAAGTAGATTAGTAGTTGCCTAGGGCTTGGGTTGCAAGGAGGGCGGTGGGGGTGGTGGTGCTGGGAGGTGGGGAAGAGCGGGAATGGAGAATGACTGCTAGCGTGTATGGAGTTTCCCTTGGGGTAATGAAAACCTTCTAAAATTAGATTGTGGTGATGATTGCACAACTCTGTGAATACGCTAAAAGCCATTGAATTGTACACTTAAAATGGGTGAATTTTGTGGTATGTGAAATGTATCTCAATAAAGTTGTAAAGACAAATTTACAAGACAAACCATACTAGTTGTTTCTCAGACTTTAATACATTTGACAGTAATAAAGCTCAAGTATTTCGTTTATTTTAATGTTGGCAAGATGTTTTATTACCTAAAAATCATTTCTCATCCAAGTGAAGCACAAACTTTACCCAAATTTGCGTCTGCTTTTATGTTTTATATCCTTCCTGCTCTTGTCCATAAACAAAGTTTAATTTAATTATAACCACGGATTAGAACATCTCTTGTATTTTGTCTTCCTTATTTTTTAAAGGATAATGACATTTGGGCTTTGTGACTAATTCAAAGTATTTTTCAAGTACAAATCATTAGTACTATTTGTGTGTGAGTAAATCCAATAAAGTTTCCTCTCAAATAAAATTTTTGTCAAAAATAGTTGGACAAAACTATGTAGTATAGAATGCTGAGATGATTTAAAAACTAAAACAAGAAGTGAAAAGTACCATCTGAGAAGATGAGTGTGGCAGAGGGTAAATCGTGATCAGAAAGAAAGATAAGAGAACCATTTCTGTATCCTCCTGACTGCCTTTCTTTTGGTGGAGATGAGCCAAGATAGGCTGGACTCGGATGCTCTGTGCCATATCGTGTTCTTCTTATACCTGAAATCACAAAATTGTTCACAGAGTGCAAGACTGCTTCACTCTGAGAATATTTCAATGTTAATATATTTCAGTATATTTTCAAGTATTAAATCATAACCGTGAATGAGTTTTGACTGTAAAGGAGGTGATATACTCACAGATATCATTAACATAGTTTCTTTTGAATTGACTCACAAAATTCTCTAAAAAAATTGATTCCACTAAAATATTTTTTTAAAGAATTATGTAAAATTTCCAATTAGTAATATTTTTACTACATACTTTTAACATTATAGGAACTAAGTAACAATATATCAAATGAATTTATCTAACTTGGATTACAAAAAACTGTTTAAAATGGAGAAATAAAGGTTTTTTAATGGATGAAGAATTAAATTTAACTATGAAGGTAGATTCTAAAATATAAAATTGCTGGCTATGGATAAAAGGTCATATTTAATCCATATAATATAAAAACTAAAAATAAACTTAAAACACTTTTTATTTGAAAGTGAGATTTCTAGTTATAAATTACTGTATTTGAGGCTTATTTGCTAAAGTGGATATGAACAATGCACTACTTTCTGAGATCACCATAAAAGCCGCCTTTACTATGTGTAGAATAATATGTGTAATGCACTCTAGACATTCATTGAACATCTGTGTGTTTTTAGTATTTCAGTACAGGACAGAAATTGACTATTTGTGAGAAAAAAGCATTAATAAATGACTGAGCCATCTTCCCAAGTTCTAGTGCAAAGTTTTGGAAGAGCCAATCTGCCAGAAAAACCCATAATGAATTTATATCCAACATCTCAAATTATTAAAATGCTACCAAAGCCTCATATAATGTACATTGATGATTATCTTTCCTTAGCATACATAGCCCTGGAAATAATAGAGTTTACCTCTCTGTATAAGCATGCTTCTTCATAAACCAGGTTGGTGGTCATTTCCAGTTTTGGAGTTGGACCCTACATTTTATAATGCAAATTTATATTTTTTCTTCAATATTGTACAGTCATGCATCACTTAACAAAGTGGATACCTTCTGAGAAATGTAGTGTTAGGCAATTTTGTAGTTGTGCAAACACGATAGCGTGCACTTACACAAAGCTAGATGGTATAGCCTACTACACATCTAGGCTGTATGGCGCTAATCTTTTGGGACCATTGTTGTATATGCGGTCCATTGTTGACCGAAACGTCATTATGCAGTGCATGACTGTATATTTTTTCATTGTCAACATTTTGGTATTTTGATTGTTCACACACTATCACATTTATTATTTTACATGGAAATCATATTATTCTCCTAATTGCTTTAATCTTAATGTAAAATCCAAGTCCCTGCAGACAATTTTATAAATCATTCTGGAACTCCTGGGCTTCCTTGATCCTCAAATTGGGTAACACTGACTAGAGGAAGGGCTGATGAATTTGTCAAGTTATAAAAACGCTGCATTACTTCCCTGAGAACAATAGTGACACACTGTGCAGAGTTTCATAATCCTGATAGTCAATTCTACTGTTTTGCACTTACTTTTCCCAAGTATAATAATATGGGGTACAGAGTTAAACAGAGAATCAATAAAAGTTCAGTGATCCATTTACACGGTTAGCCAGCTCTCAGCCAGGATCTAACTCTCCACACTGGAGTTCCCAAGAGCCACTTCTAGCCAAATTCTCCCACTGATTTATGGTTTGTGTTCTTGTAGTAGGTAGAGAATGTACGATATACACCATTTGATATAGGCATAGATCCACAGTTTAGTCACTCTCCACCACCAAACAGAATTTTGTTATTGAGGGAACTGGCTTGCAAGATCAATTCTAATCTGAAATCCAGATGGATGGGTTCTGGTTTCTTCTGAAACTTGTATGTTTATCCTCATAAAATTATCACTGAAACTCAAAAAGATACGGTATAAGAGTCTCCTTTTCTTTCCCTTCTCTCAACTCTCATCATTTACTCTAATATAGTTTGTTATCTGCATATTCCACCAAGGCCAAGACACAATGTGAGCTGACTCTTAAAAGCCACCCTGCTCCCAGCATCTACCTTTTCATGCCTTTGAAATGAATTTTCTTGGAAGATAGCATACAGGTAGCCAAGACAAATGCATAAATCTCTCATATAATAATTTGATTTTTTCCTCATTGTCTTTATAGATTAATTTATTTTTCTCCAACTAAAAAGTCATCTTCGCCTATCTATATCCTGTACTTGGTTTCTGGGGGTTTGTCTAGCCATTTCAAGAGACTATTGTAAAAATGGAACAGAAATATCAAAAACCCATTATAAGTACTTTAAAAACATTTTACGCCTGTGTTTTTAATATTTCAAGAATCTTTTAAAGATAGGGTTGAAAGTGATTTTTATCAACATTAAAAATATTTTAAAACAAGGAAAAACAAACCCTTTAATTTTAAACTACAAAACACAACTTTGGATACAGGTATCACTTCTAAAATTTGGATGACACTTTTGCCAACTCCAGGCAACAAGAAAAGAGCAATGGCCAATTACGGAGATAACAACTCCTCTAAAATATAAACTTAGACTATCTTACCTAGAATTTTGCAGTAAGAAACAGGAAAAGAAAAGTTCTCTTTAAAATTTCAGTATAAATGTAAGTTTTAGATTTCATATATTGTTGGCATTAGCTAGAATTTATGTATAAAGTGATATATAATATATGGTTGGATTCTCAAAAAGTCTTAATGTAGCCCTGGAAGACAGAAAGAGATGCTGATAGTAAATGAACCTTCTGAAGATTCCTTTCATATTCGTTTAAACAGTAGTCACTAAGAACCTACTAGATGCAAGGTACTAGTGACAGAAATGAATAAAGCAGCTATCTTTCATGGGACTCATCTCCTGCAAACACTGGAAAAGTTTTAAGAATCTGGAAATGCTGTCATTATTGTTATGACTTTCCTTACCTGTGTCCAGCTCCAAGGAATCTGAGATTTCCTGAGCATACATCTTGCTGTGAGGGACATAAGAGGGGATCTGCATGGATAGCCTAGCAAAATTTCAGCAGTGCCATTCATCGTTCCTCTAAGCATGCATAACTCAGAATACTCCTGACCAGATTGTCATTGTAAACTATGGACTCAAAACTCAACTCAAAAACTCAACTCCTAGCCATATAGTTTCAATAATCATTGTCCTTCCCATTCACTGTGAGATATTTTAACCAGCATCTATATCACTATATGTTCTTGCTTGATTAAGAGCATTTGAAAAAGGTAAATCTTCAAAAATTTTATCCCAAAATGAATTGTTTACTCTTTAATCATAAATATGACAAATAACTTTAAAAGCATTAACTAAAACAATATTAATGAATATATGAATTACTTTTATTGTTTCAAGACTATGTACTAGAATCAAGGGTAGATTTCACCTAATAATCAATATAATTTAAAAAATAAATTATTTAAGCCAATGAAATATAGGAAAGTTTCAAGTAAATTTTCTATAAGGTGACAAAAAAATTCAGAAGCTGTTTAATGAAATCAATTCATACAAAGTATTACTTAAAGTTACAAACTATACTTATAAGAAATGATTATCCAGCTTATTCTCTTCCATTCTCCTGTAATTGGATCCTATGAAAGTCATGTAAAAACCCGTTATTTCTTTTTATTTTAAAACCTTTATTCTAAAAGCAGTAGAAGATATATGCTCAAAGAATTCTTTGACGCTGCCTGAAATGATACCAGAAGAAGGATATAGATAAATGTGGATCTATTTTTAGGAAAAAGAAATACTTTCACATGATGTACTTATGCTACAGTTGAATGTTGAATAGCAACTGTGGAGGATGGAGAAAAACTAAAATCAAATTTAGTATTCAAATAATAAATCCACAGCACAGACTATTCTAGAAACTATTAGAAGTTAAATGGCATGGACTTTTCCTTGAGAATGTATAATCTAACAGAGTTACAAGATAAATATAATTAGCACTTATATTAATGAAACTAGTTGACATAATGATAAAGTTGTATAATTACCAGATCTCACAATATTACAGAAACAAAGAGAGAAACTTAAAAATATAATTTAAGGGGCCGGCTCCGTGGCTTGACGGTTAGGGGCATGCGCTCTGATGCTGGCGGCCCGGGTTCGGATCCCAGGCACGCCCCAAGGCACCACTTCTCCGTCCAACGCGAGGCCGAGTCCCATGTACAGCAACTAGAAGGATGTGAACCTACGACATACAACTATCTACTGGGGCTTTGGGGGGAAAATAATGAATAAATAAAATCTTTAAAAATATATATATATATATATAATTTAAAAGACAAATTAACTAAGTTAGTTTTTACTATAAGTCCTGAATACTGAAAGGCAAAAACAGATTAACAATAAAGGGAGAGATGGCATCCTAAAGCAGAATCCAGGTAATGTACTATCCTGTCTTCAAATGGTAACTCAGACTCTGGTGCAGAGTAACTACACAATAAGTCCATGTACAAAGAAATGATGCAATAAACAGACCATTGAATGAAGCAGATGGGTGCTTCAGTCAGTTACGTGTTTGGTTTTTAGAACTGAATTTTATTTTTAAGGTCCTCTTATCTCTGAAAAGTATTACAATTTGGTTAAAAAGAAGCAGAAGGGTTTCAGAAACAGAACTTGTTCACTTAAGAGAAACACAGAATTTAGGAGCTGAAAGTCTCCCAACATTCATTTCAGGACACACTGCATAGGAGTCATGATGCCTAAAAAACACAGGGACTTTGCTTACTCTATGAACAGTTTCTAATAAGTATAACAGAGAACAAAAATAGACACACTAAAACACATACGTGCACATGCACACCTACCTACACACACAGAGCAGCAATTTTACAAGAACACATTTCACGGTTACAGAGAAAAAATCTTTAGTAAAAACTCACCATCAGGAATTTCATCCACAATTGCAGCCTTCTGTATGAGCATGCTATGGCCGAAAGATGTTTGTTTGAATAGTAAAGTAAGTTGCCTACTGCAAACAGTCCATATTGAAGAGGAAGAAGAAAACAGAGGAGCAGAGAGCAAGATGCTGGAATATTTGGGAGCAAATGAGGTGAGAGGCTAAAACAGAAATGTGCTGTGCAAAAAAAGATTTGGAGAAGAATTACTGGGAAAATGTACAAAACTGGATTATGTGAGCTAGGGAAAAAAGTTTGGCAAAGCTGATTTTAATTTCATAAGCCTGTGAAAGTAAGAGAATAATAGTCCTACTGCTAAATATTTTAACGACCTGGGCATTTTAACCTCATTTAAAGATACCAAATTTAAGCAAAATATTTTGCAAAAGGTCTCGTTTGAAAGCTGTAGAATGATTCCAAAAATTACTGTGTGGCTTCAGCACTTACTGGTATCAAAATATTTCTAGTGAAATAATTGACTTTTTATTAACGAAATGCCTTCCAAATTTTCCCCGGTCTGTTTTAATATTTCAAGGAGGGGCAATAGCCTTGGCTCTAATAAGATCCAAAGCTAGAAACATCTGAGTCACCCTCTACTTTTACCTCCATTGTCAATATCTGATTAGTCACCAGGTCCTGTAAATTCTCTTTCCAAAATGTCTTTTGAATCCTTGCTGTTGCTAATATCCCCTTAGTCTCAGCTCTCACCATTCTTTCATGTGCATTGACTCTGCAGTTCCATCAGAAATTTCCTCCTCCAAAATAGAGCTTAAATCTGACTACCTCTCTACGTCTCCATTAGCACCAATCTGGTCTAGGCACCATTGTCTCTATTCTGAAACACAGCAACAGTTTCCCGAATCATCCTGCTACGTCCCAGAGTCTCCTTTTTGAGTAAGACTCTGGTTTTTACCCCGCCTGCCCCTAGCTTATTGTCCTTTGATGGCTTCCTCTTGATTTTCGGATAAAATTCCTCAATATAAGCAACAATGCCCTAAATTGTCTTGCTGCACCCACATTTATAAACTCACCTAGAACCCCTCTCTCCTCTTTCTCACTGTGCCTCAGGTCCACTTGGGCATTCTATTTTCCCACCTATAACTCAATCTCTTGCTGGTTACGAGGTCTCTGCATTTGCTGGTACCAATGACTTGTAGATCTTTCTTTTCGACTGTTGACAGAGCTGACTCCTTCATCCTTCATGTCTCAGTTCAAATGCAGCTTCCCCCAGAGAAGGCTCTGCTGACCACTTGATCCTAGATGGTGAATGTTTCCCCCACCCAGCTAGATAGAGTCTATCACATTTCCCTGTTTATTATATTATAGTTCATACACTAGATTTTCAAAACATTTGTTGGAGGAGATCATTGAGAGGATGTGACCAAGGTCGACCTGTGAGCTAGACCTGGGCAATTGGAGGTCCCCGCTCCCCTCCCCTGTCCTTAGAATGTACCTTCAGCCTACTATTCCCACACTAGAAGCCATTTCAAGGATGCAGCCTTGAGAGAGTAGTGTGTTGTTGAGACCATCTGGACTGAATATGTGACTGAACCCAGTTAAGGTCTCTGTATAATCTTTTAAGATTCTGGCGGGCCAGTGGGGAGATCTACTTGTCTTGCAGGTGCTCAAGACAAGCCTCCGAGTTCCTTTGCTTTTTTGCTTATTAAACTGCCATCTACCAATCGGAGTGGTCCGCCTCTTTCTTCAGTCTCTCCTTGCCCTCCACGTATGGGAGCCAGTTTCGAATTTCACCCGGGGAGCTCTGGATGTTGTGAACCAGCAACACTTTACTGTTATTATATTCAAAGTAGTAAATGCACACAATTTTACATTTCAAATGACTCACGTGAAAAGTACTAATCATCTGCTCCATCTGCATTCCCCAGAATCAACTGCTTTCAACTCTCTTCGGGTGTTTAGTTTCTTGTTTCTAAATAGTCCGCTAATTCTATTATTTCTTAAAAATTTTTGCTTTAGAGGTTACCATTTGAATCCTTAAAACTGAAAATAAGAAGTTAGCTCTCTTAGACTTACCAAATCCATCTAACTCCTATCCTCCCAGTTTTGCTTTAAATCGATCATCACGTTAGTATTATTATTATATGTTTAGTATGCAGAGCTGAGTCAGGTAGTGTACAATGGTTATATTTACTTTTTATAATACATTTTGTTTACCCTAGAGTTGATTGCTTCATCTTTTTATTCGCTTAATATTCTAAAAACCTATGACCAATTTATCCACAGACTTCACCAGAAGTGTACATTGCTTCTTGATGTGTGCAGACGGATTTATCTGTTTTAGTTTTTTGTGGAGATATCACTCTTGTGTCCTATTTTCCTTCCTTCTCATCAGCATTTTGAATTCTTAGTATTTCTTGGTGCCTCTCCTCCTAGAGAGATGATTTGCTTTCTCTCTTTTTTTTTTTGTGAGGAAGATCAGCCTCAGCTAACATCTGTTGCCAATCCTCCTCTTTTTGCTCAGGAAGATTGGCCCTGGGCTAACATCCGTGCCCATCTTTCTCTACTTTATATGGGACGCCGCCACAGCATGGCTTGACAAGCTGTGCCTTGGTGCGTGCCTGGGATCCGAATGGGCCAACCTGGGCCGCCAAAGTAGAGCGTGAGCACTTAACCACTGCGCCACCGGACCGGCCCCTATAATTTGCTTTCTGTCTTAAGAAAGCATCTTCCCACCAGAACTCAAGTCTCAGTGGGGCAGAGACTTCGCCTTGTTCTCTAGTGTTTCGTGAATGAATTGAAGGGTACTTGGCACCCAGCAGTTACCCAGTGAACATTTGTTCAATGAACTCTAACTGAGATTCTTTCTACTAGATCTTTCCTTGACGCAAGGCTACTCTGCTTAACATTGCTCTGGTTCTCCAGTGCTAGGGTTGAGTTTACGCTCTTTAACCTGGCCTGTAAAGCTGCAATTCATCTATCAATATATCACCCTCTTGTCATTTACTCTGTACTCCCCACTTCCATCAAACTGCAAATCAGGGCATTCTGTCATCACATTTATTTACATTTTGCAGTACTTGGCTCCTGTTCTATATGTGACAACCCATTGCTGGTTCTTTAATATGTACATCCCATGAAATCATATTCTTCAACAGTTCTCCAGATCTTCAGCTGGAGTTAATCCTTTCTCCTCTATTCATGCCTTTTAACTCTGCTACTTTCACAGTGTGTGCCACAAACCACTAACTTTGGCATCACTTGGAAATTTGTTTCAAATGCAGAATGCTGGGCCCTTCAGAATTTGCATTTTAGGAAGATTCTCAAGTGATTTATTTGCCCATCAGGCATTGAGAAGCGTGATTTAGAGAACCTTTTAAATTCACATGATAGTTGGCTCCCCACTCCCCACTGTAAACTGAACTGTGATATACTTAAGGGAAAAATCTTATGGATCCAAATGCCTGTAAGTATTAGCTTAGTTTCCTGGCATACAGTACTTTTTCAGTAAATCTGTCTCAAAGAAGGAAGGAAGGAAGGGAGGAAGGAAAGAAGCAGTAAAGGAAGGAGGAAGAAACTTGAGGAAGGAAGGAGATTGAGCTTAAACTGAAGTTCGGGAGGCTATTTTGAGTCTAAAATTTGCCCATAGGCTGTGGAAAGATCAGAATTATGCAGCTGCAAGCCAAGGAATGCCAAAAATGGCTGGCAACCCGCCAGAAGCTAGGAGGAGGCGAGGAAAGATTCCCCTACACTTTTGAGAGGGACAATAGCCCCACCAACATCTTGATGTCAGATATGTAGCCTCCAGAACGGTGAGACAATGAATTTCTGTTGTTTTAAGCCCTGAGTGTGTGGTACTTTGTTATGACAGCCCTAGGAAATTAATACAAATTCTAAGGCCAATTTCCCATCTAAATGTAGTGACTCTGTGAGCTGATGAACAATCTCCTTGTTTTGATTATTTTTCCATGGGACTGTTCCAATTCCAGGGCTTTGGCATAAACTACTGGAACTGTTAAATGATTCATTAAACACTATGCCAAACAAAACTTTTGGTATTTTGGTACATTTAAAAAGTGACCAGTAGAGAGATTTATTGTCAGTTAAGCAATATTACATATCCTTTCACATTTTATTTTAAAATAATCTTCTTCCATGGAGTTGTTGAACTGATCTTATTTTGTTAGACTTAAGTTTTGTATGTCCAGATTTTATCTCCTTGAAAATAAAAATTGAAACAGCCAACCAAAAAATAATGGAGGCACGAAACCATCTTCTGTGGCCTGCTGTTAAGTCTAGAAATATCTTATTCTGTCAGTGTGATTTCATAGCAGGATGAAAAATGTCAAAAGTGAGGATGACAAATCAGTCTAGTGAGGAAAAATGACTCTTGGACAAGAGATGTCATTTGTCATGATTGCCATTTGACTGCACTTTCCCCTCTCCTCTCTTCATATGAATGCAATTTTGCCATTAGTTTTAAATTATCTTAACCGCACAAGGGCTTGATCATGAAAATTGTGTTTCCTTTCAAAGAGTTTTGTAAAATAATAAGAGTTTCACAATTGAACTTACTACATTTGTGCATTTCAGTGAATTTTTAAAAAAATTATTAACACTCAATTTATCCAAAATTACTATTTTTTAAACCAAGTGGTCATTTTCTCCTAGATATAGGTAACACCATGGCTTTGAAAAAAAAATTTTTTTTTTTTTCGAAACTGACGCAGCTCAGCACAGCTCTCTGAGCCACTGCATAATATGGGTGGTAATTAAGCCACAGCTTCAAGGTTGCATGGGCACAAGACAATTCAGCCTAATGAAGTATCGATCGCCTGCAGTCGAGGTAAAACAAGTTGACATTCATTTAGAGGTAGCAATGTGACTATACCACAATGCCACCAAAGAAATAAAGAGAACAAACAATGAGGCTGAATTTTAATCTTGCAAACACAATTAAGAATCTTATTTATAGCATGCTGCTATCACTTAAACTAAAGCTAATTGCATACTTACTGCCCTGACATAAGATACCTAAATCAGCAGAAATTATATATCCTTAGCATAATGGCAGAAAAGAAAAAGAAAAAAGTACAGGAAGTTTAGTGCTTCAATTAGAGACAATACTAGTACCTTAGAAAACTATACTGATGAAAGTGTTTGAAAACAAATTTCCCACATAGTTGTTTTGCATAATTAAGCTTATCTTAGGGTACTATGAAGAGTAATTCAGAAGAGTAGAATTCAACCCAGATGACGCAAACTTTTATTCAGAGTAGATTGGTCTCTTCTCAATATTTACCATTTCATAGGCCAAATGATAGATGTTAATATTCAACTGAATATTATTTATCGAAATGCCCTTATCGTCCCAGAAACAAATTTAGTGGGTGCTGAATTAACAACCGCATAGAGGAAGACCAGAATCTCTCAACATTACTTTGTCTCCCTTTCAAATAAGCACTAAACTTGAAGTTGACTAGGAAGCAGATTTATCACGTGATACATTTTTAGGCTGTCACAAGTATAAAGAATTGTGCAGATTTATTGTATCTATTATTTTTGACTAAACATAGATATTTATGTGATGAGTCTAAACACTATTTTAAGAGTATAATGACAATATGCTTATAAAAGAAAATATTTGGCCATTTTATAACAATTTAATAATGATTTTTAATTTAATAAATAAATTTAAAAAATCTGATTAAAGGTTAGTAATCATATTAAGCACTCTCCTTTAACAATGAGATATCCTTAGAAATGACATGCTTTCTACTTAATCTATTGGCATATAAAAGGGATTTAAAATTCTATCTTAGATATATTATTTGTTTTAATATTTTCTTTAAAATTGTATGTTTTTAATTTTAATTTTAAATAAATCGGAAGATGAAATATGTTGCTCAGTATTCTCAATGACATTAACCACAAAACTATTTTTTAATCTAGTATCTGAAAAGTTCATTTTTTGACAAATGCAGTCTTTGACTTACAGTACTAGTGAAGGCTACTTACTTCAGTGGAGAGACCAGCTTTATATCTTTCAAGAAGACATACTTATCACAAATTCTACCTAGAGAAGTCATTCAATCAAAGCCTTCACATAGGAATTAGAATTCAAAACATATTTATGCTAACCAATTGATTCAAAGTTACTGGCATTATACGGCTTTCATAAGTCATATTTTCTCATGAAAATTACCCCCAAGTTAAAGAGAAAGGGCTAATGTGTCTAATTATATTACAGACCTCAGGCAGATGGATATTTCTTTTAAACACTGATAACCAGATGTTAGGATTCACAGATTTGCCCTACTTGTTATAGGAAAAAGGGCATTGTCTTTGCTGATTATTTATTTTAACTCAATAATGAATTGTTTAGGGCTCCAATTATGTGATTTACATATTTCAGGTTCATGACATTTGAGTTTGTTTTCCTCTTGATTTATCTCTAAATCAACAAGTATTTTATCAGATAGCTATAATTAATACAATTCATGTTAACAATATTTAAGCATTATGTAAAAACAATGCTGTGATTTCCATCACTATATGAATTAGTTACTACACACAGAGCAAAACAATTTTCATTTTGCAATTAAATCATTTTCTGTTAACTTCTGTTACACTGTCGTGAATATTGATAATAGAGTAAAAAACAAACATTGTAAAAACTTACTGCACATTTCCGTAACTATGAAAACAACACAAATAACAGATGGTGCTCAAGAACATATTTCTAAATTTTTTTTTAATTTTTAAACATTTTCTTTATTTCTCTCACTTTGCTACATACATACATACATACATACATACATTCTCTCACTTTGCTACTGTATGTATGTAGCAAAGTGAGAGACTCAATAAATATTCGTTAATTTGAATTTCCTATTTAAAGTATCTAAAAGCCAACTAGGTCAACTTAATTCTAAACTCAATATAGTAAAGCTTAAAAGTAAATAAAAAATAAAATGTCTTTAGAAATAAAACTATGTTTAATGTGTGTTGGTAAAAAATTGCACGGTAATAGTCATTTACCTAATGACTATAGTGATTTACTTAATCTTATTTCTCCTGGAAAATGGTGCTGGTTTTTTTTTTAACAATCAGACCCTTGACCATAGTAAATAATATAATGCATAATTCTTGAGGAGGATGTTCTTAAATACTTAAGACAAAATAAGAAGATAATTTTTATGGCTAGCTGATCAAGAGAAAGAAACAAAACAAGTGCTATTGTGTGTGTACATGTGGGTGTATGTGTTTGTATATTAAGATATGGGAATAAATATTTTGGTAGGGGATAGACAAAAGCAGATGAAAATGTCTAGGTATACAAGTTCGGGATGGCTAACCTATACTTATGTACATCAGTTACTTTCACTTTGTTCCTTTGTCCCACAGCTCCCCTAACCTTATGCTGACAACATGTAATGTTAGTGATGCTGGGGTCTAGAAGAAATGCTAGGAATGAATCTCCATAAATATACAAGGTTCATGCTGTAATAGTAGGTCAGTACTAATGTGAGACATTAAAGTTTTATAAAATTATTTTATGTTAAAAATGTAGTCCACATTAATAAATTAATATACAATAAAATACTATACTTAGTCACATATGGCTTTTGTAATAGTCAAGGAACAATATATAGCACTTTTTTGGTATAAGTGATGATGTTCACAAATATGGTCCGTGAGAATCATTGTTTTTCAATTGTTCATAAATTAACATCCTCATTTTAATGACTTTATTTTACATAAATAATTGTTTTGCATGCATAGTCATGAACTGGTATACAAATAATTCTTTTTTTGAAAATAAGGCATTCATTATTGTGAGTTTGGGCTAAAGCCTGCCGAGAAAAATTCATCTTTCTTCTTTCTTTCTAGTGAGTATTGAGTAAATAGTGAGTCACACCTACCATTCTACTTAACGTGTATATGTGAGAAATTGCATCAATCAGAAGATCATTGGACCTTAATGAGGAGTGGAAACTCTGAGATTAAAAGGACAAAGAATGGAGAGGAATATTGTAATTTATGCAATTTTACATAAATATTAATGCCTCATTTTCTAACTTCTCCAAAACACAAGCTGAAGCTATAAAGGTGTTTAGACAGTAAGAAATGCCATGTAGATTTTTATATTCATAATTATTTAGGCAATCATCAATACTTTTTGTAATGTTGGGTGTCATTCAACAATTTCTGTAGGAGTGTGAACATGATCTGATTTTATTGTTATGAAAATTGCGCATGGCAAAAGAAAAAATATAAAAGGAAATTCAATGAAAAAACTCCTACTTCCAATTCTGTCTCCTTGTCCCAGTCCACGTTTTTAAGTTTCTTTTGTATTTTTCCAGATACTTTCCATCCACATAGATACATGAATGAATTCTCTTTGAATATTTTCCCACAGAAATAAGAATGTACGGTTGCCCTGTTTTATTATGCCTTTTGTTTCACTTAACAATACCATATTTCACCATAATTTTATGTTCCAGCAAGAAAGAAAAATGCCACCAGTTAAACTATAGCAGAATATTTTTTATCATATAGAATTTCTATTTTAAATACAATGTATGTGTTGTTTTAGTTTTAATTAGACATATATTTTTATAGACTAACCATTTTGTGCATACATTAAAAAACAAAATTCATGGAAAATACGTCAGCTAAGATATCCCAAAGTTTCATAGTCAAAAACCAACCACTTGAATTCGCTTTTCAATTTGTAGTCAACAAAGTTTGGATTTTCTCTCACCATGTTAATGTTTGTTGTATCAAGCACTTGATTTAGCAATTCTTAAAAGAAACCATAAAAACATATAAAAGCCACTGGCCTATGCTATGGTCTAAATGTTTCTGTCCCTCCAAAATTCATATGTGGAAATCCCAATCCTCAAGGTGATGGTCTTAGGAGATGGGGCTTTTGAGAGGTGATTAGGTCATGCTGGCAGAGCGCTCATGATTGGGATTAGTGCCCTGATGAAAGAGATCTCAGAGAGCTAGCTCATCTCTTCTGCCAAGTGAGGTTACAAAGAGAAGACGGCCATTTATGAGCTGGGAAGCAGGTGCTACAAACACAGGACTATGCAGGCACCCTGCTGTTGGACTTCCAGCCTTAAGAACAGTGAGAAATAAATTGCTGTTGTTGATAAGCTACCCAGCCTGTGATATTTTGTTATAGCAGCCAGAACAGACTAAGACAGTCCACTTGCTAAATATTCCAAAACACGCCTAATTCACCAATCCAGCCCTGAGAGGACAGGGGAGTACTCTTTTAATCCCTCGAGACTAAATACTTGTCTCTGGGGACTTTCTTCCAGATAGCTGACAATGATTCCACAAGTCTGAGTCTGGTGTTTTATTGTGCAGGCCATAAAACTACCCCTTGGAAAATAGGATTTTGAGATTACCTGGATTTCATGTATGTTAATATGTGCAAAAATGCATCTTAAGAGCAATGAAATACTCTTACATCATGGAGTTTTGTCCATTTAAGACCACACACATTTTGACTTTACTTTTTAGTGTTTTTGTTTTTTTGTGTGTGTGTGAGGAAGATCAGCCCTGAGCTAACATCCATGTCAATACTCCTCTTTTTTGCTGAGGAAGACTGGCCCTGGGCTAATATCCATGCCCATCTTCCTCCACGTTATATGGGACGCCGCCACAGCATGGCCTGACAAGTGGTGCGTCAGTGCACGCCTGGGATCCGAACCCTGGCCGCCAGCAGTGGAGCGCGCACACCCAACCACTATGCCATGGGGTTGGCCCGTACTTTTTAGTTTTTGATGGTGGAATAATAGTGCATTTGCGTCAGTAGCTAAGTTTATGTGACCAAACCCCTACTGTTATATTTTCAGTTTTCCCCAATTCTTTTGTTTCTCTTTATTTTATTTCTTTCCTTTCCTTTATCTTTTGGTTGATTTGCCTTGACAATGATGGAAAGACCATCAGTGTTTATACAACTTTGTGTACTTGTGCATATAAATCTAGTGAGTACAATTCTAGAAGTGAAAATAATCAAAGGGTATGTATATTTAAATTTTGAAATAATTTTCTAAACAAATTCTCTCCCTCAGGAATTGACGTTCTGTACATTGGAGTGCCCTATTCCTTATACTCACACCAATATTATGCATTTTCAGCCTTTTTAAATTTTAAAAACCTGAAAGGTGCTCTATGTAAATAACAAGTAATGTCGCTTGGAGTTGTCCAATCCTGCACTTCTGAGATAAACTTACTTATATTCTCTATTTTATATTACAGAAATTATGTGTTGCTTAGAGAGGCTTTCAACTGTCTGATATTTTTTTAATCATATGCATTTTTAATACTTCAATGCTTCAGATTTTTTCTTTTATGTGGAGGATAATATTTATCCTAATGTATATGTATATGAAAAGAAAGATTTTTTCTAGTTCTTTCTTAGGCTTTTTATGAAACACCATGATGACATTTAAGGCAAATTTGTGAGACAATATATTGTTAAAATCAGTCATAGAATTATAGTACATTAGCTCTAGCACAAACTTGAGGAGTACCTAATTGGTCTTCTTCATTTCGCATATGAGGAAACTGGGGCCCAAAGAAGTTAAATGACTTTTGATTTTATGTCAGCAAATTGGAGGTCCAAGACTTGAATCTCTATCTCTGAGTTCAGAGCTTATTCCACCATAGCATTAATGTCTCAAAGTCTGAAAAGTGTAAAGATATTTGAATGGCCACAAGATACAAGGACTTTAAAAAAGTCACGGTTAAAGTGTTTTTTGTTGTTGTTGCTGGGAGAATAAAGGAAAGAGTCTTGTGGTGCTGGACTGCGTATTTTGTCCAGATTCCAATTACCAACTGAATATAATGCTCCTGGAGGACTACAGCTGCAAAGATAAAACGTGGCCTGTACTGCTGGAACCAGTGATGTCTAAGCTGATTAAATGTAATTATAAATAATCTCCTCATTCTAGGTCTTAATATATTACTGATTGAGAGTTAAAAAGTGTTTCGTATCGCAAGCTCCTACCTCCCATAGTACAAACATATATCTACTTATTTATAATACCTATTATTTATAAAAATATAATTCATATTTTTATAAGGTTAGTGAATAATGATCTATTATAAACTCTATTATTTATATTACATATGTCTATAGTATTGAAATAAATGGCTGATGAGGCATATTGTGGTAAAATGAATGTTTTTTTCAGCAGAGTGTGCCTCATCAGCTTTTTATTTCAATATTGTTTATGCCATCAGCATTTTGACTGATAGCCTTTTCTCAAGACTCTTTTTACCTAAATATCCAATGCACCAATCTAATTTTAGGTGAGCTATCAATCTTTACTGCTTTGGGGATAGCTTGGGAAAACCTCTTTCTTTTTTGTTCAAATTTGGTGTTCTGGGGTCATCTATTTGAAAACTGGTCCATTCTACAACTTGGAATCTTAATTCAAATGAACAAACTTATCTGAATTGGTAAATTTGATAGACCATGAACAGTAGATAAATACATCTTAATTAAACTAAATACGGTATGTTTCAAAGTTCTAAAAATAAGTAGCAAACACTGATGTATTTAGCTTATATTTAAGATATAACATTTTGTGACTGCTTTCTATCACTTTGCTAAAATAGCTTCTTCCTTTTTTCAGCTGAAGAGCTAATATAGCTGAAAATCAGACTTGGGATCTAATCTCGTGAGTTCTTAAATTAGGACATAAGTTGAATTTGCTACTTAAGAGTTAAGGCTTTCATTCGGGAATAGTAGAACCCTGAGAATTGGAATGAGGTCCTTTGAAAGAATTTAGATGGCTCTGAATATTCCAAATACGTAAACTCCACTTGCCTGTAGAAGCAATCTCTCATCATCTATCTGATGGGATGCTCCTGCCTTGATTGACAATACTGTAATGACTTTACCTGCAGTAAGGTAAGGTAACCAAAAGTAGTTCTTTTTTAAAGTATATGCAAATTCTCTGCTCACTCCCTATATTATCCCTCATTGTTCCTAGAAATTTAACTAGAGTCAGTTCCTGTATGTTCCAGCGGGAAAATATAAAGTTAAGCCTGGGAAAATAAAGCTTATACACCAAGAAAATTTCAATAACTTGACCATTTATGTTGGCAAAAATCTAGGAAGTATGTATGCATGAATTCTGAGAGTGCTAGATCAAGTAGAGAGAAACATAAATTTGGATTTTAGAATTTTAGGTTGGATTTCTTAATACAAATAATTTTATGTGAGATTTTTGATTTATTATTAAACTGAGTAGCTGAAAATGGTTCTAACTTTAGCTTTGAAAGCTAATTGGCCTGCAAACAACAGTGGCCTCCATGGAATGAGATTGAACTGTTAGAAATTCCTTATTATAATGTAGAGGAAGGAAATAAAAGACATTCGAGATGGGAATGTTGAAATTGATATATGATGTGCAATACACTCACTTACCCTCTAATTATGTCCCTATGAGCATATAGGACACTGAACAATTGGAAAAAACATGGCTAGGAAGAGCTCCAATTTTCCTTAAAATTTCTGTAGTTTCTGTCATCTATATTCTAGTGGATGAAGGTCAGAGGGGCTGGCGCTAGTATTGAAATGGGCTTCCAGATTCCATAAGGATAATGGAGTCCAAAAATGGCAGAGGCTGGGTGGGAGAACTACCTGGTAGAACTCAAGTAGAATTACCTGAGGCGACACGGGTGTGGTTACCGAGACAGGGATCAGAACCAGAATGTTAATCAGAATAGCATCATTCAAGTGACTGACTGATCATATAATCCCGAGAACTATAAGACAGGCAGCATATTTAGATGCCATTTTAGTAAAAATCTGGGAAAAATTTGAAATAAATTTAGATCTGTTAAATTGAGTTTTATCGTGAATCACAACGGAGAATTGCAGTTTTTTACTGAATTTCCAAACCTGAATCAGTTCAGAAACCACAGCCCCTTGATTAAAGGGAAAGATAGATACCCTTATACAAGATTCACCACAATTACATAATGCAAATATTCCCCGTAAACATGTCCAAAGGGATATTTATAAAGGTAAATTTATAAAGATAACTATGAATTGGGGCAATAAAAATACCTTTGAACATTTGGGAATTATTAGATACTACTTTTGAGCTCACATTAAGCCCTGGGACCTAGCTAACTATGTGGACAACTAGTTTAAAGGCTTGTGGGAATGAAGAAGAAAGGGAAAATTGTCCCAAGTCTTTCTCAAAGTTGTTAAATGAGTCCCTAAAATAATTCTGGATTAATTTCACAAATTCCTATATGTATAACTAGAATAGATATATTCAAGAGTTAGTATAATACCTGCAACGGTTCCCTGTCCACGGAGTGAAGCCTATCAGGATGGGAAAGGATAGATAAAACTCCCTCCAAAATGGCAAACTAAATGCAAAACCACATCTCTGAGGGAATAGCATAAATTAGCACCATCTCCAATAGCATAAATAGAAAAAATTAGTTACCATCAGATGGTAACTCCATTGCTGCTGTTATCATGTGTACGTGTGTGTGTGTGCAAAAAAATAAGTCAAGTTCAAAGAATAGCCACAAATTGAATGCTCATTTACCCCCAAACCATATGAAGAAAAAGTATTGTGTATTTTGAAACCCACTGTGAGACTCTTCCCAATCATTTCCCTTCTTCTCAGCTAAGAGCAACAATCATCTTCAAATTTATGTTAAACATTCCCCTGTTTATCTTTATGCTTTTATCATCCACATATGTACCTCAAAAAGGGCCACTGAAGCCATGTACTGCTGCACAGATTTACACTGCACATTGGCATGAGCAGTAGCTCAAACATCTAAAGGTTATTGTGTTCACTTTGGAAAGACTAAGTTACAAGCCAAAAGAAAAAAAAAAAGACACCAATTAAAAATTTGTAAGGGTGAGTGATATTACTACCATAATCTGATGACTTTTAATAAATTAGCTATAGAAAGTACCTGGATCAAAGACTCACTCTAGTTTTTCTGACTGTTTATAATAGCCATTTCTTAGGAATTCAGTATTCGAAGTTATGTGTAAAAGTTATGTTCCTCAGAAACATAGAGCTCACCAAAATAATATTTGGCAAGATTACAGTATGATTCATGTGCGAAATGTGAAGCAGAATTATTATAAGGAGTAGTTTCTCCTTCTAACTCATTATGGCCTATTTCCTGTTCTCTGGTGAGGGTAAAAGAGAACAGTTCTGTGGGGTAAAAAGTGCTCCCTCAGCTGAACCAACTAGGAAGTCATGGAGAGGAAGGAGAACATTCAGTCCACAGTCAAGAAAAGGTAAGAATCTAAGCCAGTTTCATCTAGACATTCTGTCTTTGAGTTCAATGAAGGTTAAAAAAAAAGATCCATTACATTACATTGTAATGGCTAACTAGTTGTAGACAAAATATTAAAATAATATAATAATAAACAAATTGAAAATATCAGAGAATTACCAAAAACTACAAGAATTACCTACAATAACTTGAATGAGAATTTGCAGAACCAGATCCAAAAGTTGAGGGAAACCAAAAGAGATGAGCTTGGCATTTGGGACTACTTTTCCAATTACGATAATTGCCATTTGCTAAGTATTAATGATCTGAGCTACAAGAAATTAGTAAAAGAATAGTACATAAAGCTCAAAGAATATACAAAAAAGATAATGAATGTGAGACAAAATTAGTGAAGCAGAAAACAAATCTGAAATAAGGAACAACAACAAAGCAAATTCATAAACATCAAGTAAAATTTATTAAACACATGGAAAAATGGCATGAATATGAATTATCAATATCAAAAATTAGAAAGGAAACATTACTATATTTATTCCACCCTTTACAAAAGTTAATGTTAACAATTAACAAATTTAAATTAAAGAGATTTAAAATGTTATTCTAAAAATTCCACAAGGAAAATTATAGGCCAAGATGATATCATCAAACAAAAACTAATTCTACCAAAAGAAATCACAATATCAATTTGATAAAAACTCTTTAAGAGATTAGAAAAAGAGAACCCTTTCCAACTTATTTTATGAAGCTGCCATGACCTTGACACCAAAACTTGAAAAAGACATTACAACAAAGAAAATTACAGGACATTGTCACTTGCCATCATAGAAACATGTTTTTTTTAAATCCAACAATATACAAATGAATGATAGTAACTTACTAATTTGTTATTATTTACTTGAGGGTGTAAGTCTGAAAAATACTTTAAAATTAACAAATGTAACTGGCCATTTTGACAAAAACAGGAAGAAAAATCAAATAGTCATCTCAAAGATGCAGAAAACATATTTGATAACATTCAGCATCACTTTACGTAAGACTTCATAAAACAGATAGGAATTGTCTTAGTTTGATAAAAAGAATTTTAAAAACCTACATTAAGCATCACATTTAATGGTGAAATATTGTGAATTTTCATTTGGATTTGAAAAAGAAATCAGTAATGCCCTTTTCATCATCTCTGCGTAGTAGTATAGTAGAAGTTCTAGACAGTACAATAAGGCAAAACAAAAAATAAAAGAACTTTGGATTAGGAAAATAAAAAAATAAAATTGCCATATTTTTGCAAATAATAACTATATACCTAAAACATCCAAAGAAATTAACAAATGAATTTAGTAAGTTCACTAAATATAAGGTCAATATACAAAAATCAACTGAATATCTGTACCAGCAACAAACAATTAGAAAATTAAATTGTAAAAGAAACTGTACTGGTCATCTATGGCTGCCATAACAAATTATCGCAAATTTAGCAGCTTAAAACAAAACCAATTACGTGTTCTGTAGGTCAAAATTCATGGCATGGAGTTTCTCAGCTAGTCTATTCTCTGGATTTCGTGAGGTCAAAATCAAGTTGTTGGCAGCTCCGCACTCCTTTGTGGAGTCTGTGGGGATGAATCTGCTTCCCAGTTCATTTAGAGTGTTGGCAGAATTCAGTTTTCCACAATTATAGGACTAAGATCCCGTTTCTTTGATGGCTGTTAGATTCTGGAGGCCATCCACAGTCCTTATGTCATTGTCCCTTTCCTCTATTTTCAAAGCCAGTATCTTCTAGTTCCTCCCGTGTTTCAAATGTCTTTGAACCTCCCTTCTGCCTCATCTAGTCTCTGCTTCCTTCTTCTGCCACATCTCTCTATATTCTGCCAGAGACATCTCTCTGCTTTTAAAGGCAAGAGGGATTAGATTGTACCCACCTGGATAATCTATGAAAATCTTCCTAACCTGGGTAATCCATGAAAATTTCCCTATTTTAAACTCCATAATCTTGATTACATCTTCAAAGTCCCTTCAGAGCACTACCTAGATTAGTGTTTGATTGATTATCATGAGATTGCAGCAATTCAGTCAAATCTTCAGGCTCTACTTCTAATTCTAATTCTCTTGCTATTTCCACCACATCAGCAGTTACTTCCTCATTTGAAGTCTCGAATCCCTCAGAATCATCCACGAGGGTGGGAATCAATTTCTTCCAAATTCCTGTTAATACTGGTAGTTTGACCTCTTCCTAGAAATCATGAAGCTTCTTAATGCCATCTAGAATGGTGAACCCTTTCCAGAAGTTTTTCAATTTACTTTGCCCAGATCCATCAGAAGAATCACTATCTATGGCAGCTATAGACTTACAAAATCTATTTCCTAAATAATAAGACTTTAAAGTTGAAATTCTTCCTTGATCCGTGGGCTAAAGAATGGATGTTATGTTAGTAGGCCTAAAAACAACATTATTCTCATTGTACTTCTCCATCAGAGCTCAAGATGACCAGGTGTATTGTCAATGAGCAGTCACATTTTGAAAGAAATCTTTTTTTCTGAGCAGTAAGTCTCAACAGTGGGCTTAAAATATTCAGTAAACCATGTTGTAAACAGATGTGCTGTCATCCAGGCTTTGTGGTTTCATTTATACAGCACAAGCAAAGTAGATTCATCATAATTCTTGAAGGCTCTAGAATTTTGGGGATGGTAAAGGAGTATTGGCTTCAACTTAAAGTCACCAGCTGCATTAGCCCCTAACAAGGGAGTCAGCCTGTGCTTTGAAGTTTTGAAGGAGGGCATTGACTTCTCCTCTCTAGCTATGAAAGTCCTAGGTGGCATCTTCTTCCAATAGAAGGCTGTTTTGTCTACATTGAAAATCCGTTGTTTAGTGTAGCCGCCTTCATTAATTGTCTTTGCTAGATCTTCTGGAGAACTTGCTGCAGCTTCTACATCAGCACTTGCTGCTTCATCTTGCACTTTTATATTATGGAAATAGCTTCTTTCCTTAAACCTCATCAACCAACCTCTGCTAACTTCAAACTTTTCTTCTGCAGCTTCCTCACCTCTCTCAGCCTTCATAGAATTGAAGAGAGTTAGGGCCTTGCTCTGGATTAGCCTTTGGCTTAAGGGAATGTTGTGGCTGCTTTGATCTTCCATCCAGACCACTCAAACTTTCTCTGTATCATCTTTAAGGCTATTTCGCTTTCTTACCACTCATGTGTCCACTGGAGTAGCACTTTTATTTTCCTTCAAGAACTTTTCCTTTGCATTCATAACCTGGTTAACTGTTTAGCACAGAAGGCCTAGCTTTTGGCCTATCTTGGCTTTCGACATGTCTTCCTCACTAAACTAAACCTTTTCCAGCTTTTGATTTAAAATGCGAGATGTGCTACTCTTCCTTTCACCTGAACACTTAGAGGCAATTGTGGGGTTTTTAATTGGCCTAATTTCAATATTGTTGTGTCTTAGGGAATAAGGAGGCCCAAGGAGAGGGAGAGAAATGGGGGAATGGCAGGTGGGTGGAGCAGTCAGAACACACATATTTATCGATTAAGTTCACCGTCCTATATGGGTGCAGTTCATGGCACCCCACAACAATTACTATAGTAACATCAAAGACCCTGATTACAGATCACCATAACAAATGAAAAAGTTTGAAATACTGAGAGAATTACTAAAATGTGACACAGAAATACCAAGTAAGCACATGCTGTTGGAAAAATGACGCCGATAGACTTGCTGGATGCAGGGTTGCCACAAACCTTCATTTTCTAAAAAAAGAAGTATCTACAAGGCTCATTAAAGCAAAGCACAGTAAAACAAATTGTGCCTGTATTGCTTTTTTCATTAACTGTTTAACTCCCTTTGGTCACCGTATACATGATGAGAAGGAGATATCCAATTTTATTTTTCCCATATGGATAAACAGTTGCTTTATACCATTTATTGGAGAGTCTTTCAGTCTCCCATTGACCTACAGTACAATTTCCATGAGATACTAAGTTTTCATACACACGAGGCTCTGCTCTGGATTTTCTACTTTATTTCACTCATCAATTTTCTATTATTGGCCAGTACTACACTGTCTTAATTATTATAGCATCAAAATAAGGTTTGATATTTTGAAAGTAAAGTCTCTCACACTTCTTTAAGAGTATTTATTAAACTATTGTCCTTCATATTAATTTTAGCATTAGTTTGTCAAGTTCATTATAAAAAAGGTGCTGAGTTTTTATTGACATTAGACTTTATCTATAAAAAGTTTGGGAAAAATAGCTTTATGAAATTGATTTTTCCCATGAATAAATATATTTTTTTTCTTCAAGGTATTGTGGAGAGTATTTCAAAAATTTTATCATTTTTATCAACATATTAATTGACCTACACATAAGAACTAAAATAAAGCTTCTAAAACAAAACACATGAAAATTCTTTTGTGACTTTGGATTAAACAAAGATTTCATAGATATTGCAACAAAAGCATGATCCTCAAAGGGAAAATATTAATATATTGGACTTCATAAAAATTAGAAGCTTTTACTATTCATAGTGACCATTGAGAACATGAAAAAAAAGAATTACAAACTGAGAGAAGAAGAATATACTTACAAAACATACATCTGATAAAAGTCTTCTATCCAGAAGATATAAAGCAATTTTATAAATAAAAAGAAAGACAAGGGCCGGCCCCGTGGCTTAGCGGTTAACTGCTCGCGCTCTGCTGCTGGCGGCCCGGGTTCGGATCCCGGGCGCGCACCGACGCGCCACTTCTCCGGCTATGCTGAGGCCGCATCCCACATACAGCAACTAGAAGGATGTGCAGCTGTGACATACAACTATCTACTGGGGCTTTGGGGGGAAAAAAATAAATAAATAAAATCTTAAAAAAAAAAAAGAAAGACAAAAAATGATAAAAGGGTAAAATATTTAAATAGATATCATATCAAAGAAGATGTATAAATTAATAATAAGCACATGAAAATATGCTCAATATAATTATTCATTAGGGAAATTCAAATTGAAGTCACATTGAAATATCATCACAGACTCTCTAGAACAGCAATAATCTTAAATATTGACCATACCAAGTTTTGGCAAGGATGTGGGAAAATGAAACTCGTATATATTTGTGGTAAAAATGTAAAATATAACAGTCGTTGTGGAAAATAGTTGGATAATTTTTTAAAGTCTTAAACGTATACTTACCATATGACCCAGCAGTTCCACATCTATATATCTACCCAAAGAGAAATGAAAATACATCCAGAAAAGGCTTGTATGTGAAGGTGCATAGTAGCATTCTTTATAAGAGCCCCCCAAAAATGAAATAATTCAAATGTCCATTAACTGATGAATAGATAACTAAATGTGTTATATCCATTAAACGGAGTACCACTCAACAATAAAAAGGAAGTGCTATTGATATTTGCAGCAACGTGGATATACCTTAGAAACATTATGCTCAGGGAAAGACGCAAGACACAAAGGATTATATATCATATAACTTGATTTTTATAAAATTTTTAGAAAAAGTAAAACTATAGATAGAGAAACCAGATCAGTGGTAGACTTAGGCTGGAGGTGTAAGTGAAGTTTCATACTTTTTGTAGCCTTAGAAGTGTTCTAAAACCGAATTGTGTTGATGATGTATAATTGTACAAATTTACTAAAAATTATCCAACTGTAGATTTACAGTGTGCTAATTTTATGGTATGTAAACTATGCCTTTAAGAAACTAGTAAATAGTTAAATTTAAATATCACAAAAACACTGCCAACATATTTCTTCCCAGGATTCAGATGGTAAATTTAACTCTTATTCAGGATTAGACCCATATTGTTCTCTTTGTTCAGAAAAATCAAAATATGATGTTCCATATATTCTATTTACTTCCAATATCCTTTTTTGATATTGTTGTCAGTTTGTTTGGTTGTTTTCTTGTTTATTTTGTTTTCTGATTCTAAGTTCTATCCTTCTTCTGGAAAAACAGATGAAGGACATCTTTTCCACTTAAGCCAAGTAAGTAAAATGACCTTACACGTGCTCTCAAAGACATCATACTCCACATCCAGTCTACAGAGGGATACTTCATGTGCCAGTGATGATTAACTATACACCAAAATTCAGGCTTCCTCTTTCATAAAATATTATTGTGACAGGGAAGTGACTGCCTATTTGGGACTACCATTCCCACCTCTGCTTGCATTTAAGAATGTGGAGTACAAATGAAATATGAATAGAAATGATAAATGTCGCATCTGGGCCGTGATGGTTAAGAAACAGGTTACACCTTCTCTATCCTCTCTGTTTCCCTATCTTGTGGTTGGTAACATCCATGGTAAATTAGAAACTGATGTATTGAGATGGCAGAGCCTCCAACAGCCTGGACCCAGGTATGGCTGCGAGGAACAGAGGCCACCCCTGCCTCCCTCCACCAAAAGAGCAACACACAGACTGGACAGTCATTTGAGCAAATTAAACTTTCATTGTGCTGATGCCTAAGTCACAGAAACGTTGGGATTAATTCATTACTGCAGTTGTAGTTAATTAATTATAAACGGATATAGTCAATGCCCCTTAGTAGAAAGATATCAAGCACAATTCATTTTTTTTCTAATTAGGATTTTTGTTTATTTGCTTGGTTTTTATTTAAAAAAAAAAACATATTTATTCCTTCCCACTAAGAATGCTAATCTTTAGTCTTTCCTAGAGGTGGTTTAGGATAACATATTTTTTCAAGTTTTCTATAGTCATACACTAATTAAAAGAACCATGTACCTTTGGTATAATCCAACTCTAATTCTTTTCCTCCTTCATATCATTTTCTTCTACTTGCCTATTTTTTGAAAATTTCTTTTAACCTCTGTTAAGTTTATACTTTTGACTTCCTTGCTGTTTTTATCTATCATCTTGTCTTTCTTGCTCTCATAATCTGAAGTGAAATTACTTCTCCCTTACTTATATATACTTTCTTCTTTTGCCAGGAGTATTAAAACAATGAAAATTTTTAAAAACCAGCAAATGGTTATATAACATTTTTTGTGCATTAGGCATTATTTTAAGTGTTTTATAAGAATTGAACTATTTAATTATCACAAGAGCAACTATTTTAAATATACTGTTTCCAAATGAAGTTTAAGAGAGGTTAAGTAACTTGCTAAGAGGTACAAAGCTATTAAGTGGCAGAGATGGGATCTGATCTGGGCAGTCTGGCTCCAGAACCTACATGTGTAACCACTACATTATCCTGCTTACTAATTACTTAAGTATATTTGTGCTGCAGCACACCCCAGGGCTTGCCTTTTTATAGGGTACGTTTTCTTATGTGTTGGCTCCACAGCAAAATCCTAGTGAGATATTTCCTCATCTGGGAAATATTTCTTTTTTTTCTTTTTTGTCAGGAGATCAGCCCTGTGCTAACATCTGCAAATCCTCCTCTTTTTTTGCTGAGGAAGACTGTCCCTGGGCTAACATCTGTGCCCATCTTCCTCCACTTTATATGGGACCCTGCCACAGCATGGCTTGCCAAGCAATGCGTCGGTGCGCGCCCAGGATCCGAACCGGCGAACCCCGGGCCGCCGCAGTGGAGTGTACGCACTTAACCGCTTGCGCCACCTGGCGGCCCCTGGGAAATATTTCTTGACCTCATCTCTTCTCACCTTCTTGGTACTGCTTCTGTATATTGCATACAGTTTCACTGTCTAATGACAGTAATTAGAACAAGGTGCAGCATAAAGGTATAAACCAACGAACACAAAAGTTTTTATGATTATACCAATGGAACCACTATAATTATTTTAAAATATTCTTTTTCTATAAGACTATGAGTTGGTTGAAGGCAATAACTTATATCATATTTGTTTATATTCTTTCATCTAAAGTCCTTTCTTTGGATATTATTTCCTATTATATGTGGCACCATTTTACATAATGGGATCTAAGAGTATGTATGATTCATAGGAACTGTGGCTGGTAATAGGATAGCTCTCGTTTATTAAGCACTTTCCTTGCTCCAGGAACTCTGTTAGATAATTTATGTATGTAGTGAGGCTGGATTCTGGATACATCTTGTGTTCCATTCCATATCCTGTTAGTCTACCTTTTACTTCAGCCATTTTGTAGCTACCAGTTTTGCACAGGTGTAACCCAGCGGCTCCTTGCCTCAACTGTACCTCACATTTCTCATCTGTGGTCCTGAGAATTCTCTGATGCTGCACGGAGGAATGCCTGCAGGAACCCAGTGGGCCGTGATGCCTACACACACCCGGAAGTCTGAGGAAGTGAACGATGATGAAGGTGGGATGGGAGTCGGTGGACGGATAGATGGTCCCATTCCTTCAGTGGTCAGTTCTGAGATGCACTCTACTCTACAGAGCTCCTCAGAAGGTCACAGTGGCAATATGTCCCACTTGCTCAGTGTGGTGACTGGCTCAATCACACATACTTGACTTGAGTTTTTGATTGTACTTTCTTCTGTCATCACTCTCCCTAAAGCCTTCCCCGACATACAAAAAATTAAACTGCTTTCTGGGAGGAATTCAAACAAAAACAGGTCAAAATTATTACTCATATGTGTCTAAGAAAATGTGGTTCTTTTATATTATAAAACTACTATGACGTTCCTCAAAGGAAAAATTTGAGACTTTCCAGTTATTAATATTCCATTGTATGCCAAAGTAAACAATCTCCTTTCAATTAAAATAGCCAGTCTTTTCAAAGTTTTACTCCTTATGTGGGGTGGTCTAAAATAATTCTCTTTGGGTAGTCCAGTCTCTTCAATTTCTCCCTCTTCACCTCGATACAAAATGGGGTTACTGTGTCTTCATGGAAGTGGAAAGGAAGAGATTCCTGGACATGGTCATTGTTCATTGGCTCCCTCAGGATCCAGGATGATGCTCCCGCAATGCCTGGGCATAGTGTACCCTTGTGGTGTTTGCTTACAAGATTTGACTTCTGGTGTAAGGGCTAGACTGGAAGCTTCAGCTGAATTAGAACCTGGCGCTTTACAGTAGCTAACTCCATCTCCCCTCCATTTTTGTAACAGATTCACAAGGTCTGGCCATGGCTCCCCTACTAGCCCAGATCTGGCAGTGCACACTGAAATTCTCTAGGCCACTTTTTCTCTCACCCCCACAGTGGTCCGCTGTACATGCTCAGATTTGCACGGTAGTTAATCTGTAGGATAATTTCCTCCTTGAATCTAAAACATGAGCTGGAAAAATACTTCTCCCCTCACTCTATCCCTAAATTTGTCTTTACGCAGTCAGGCTCACCTATATCACCCTCTGTTCTTCCCATGATCCTCAAGAATCAGAAGGAGTAGATATTTTTGTGCTGTCTTCCCTCTCTTGTATTTCTCAGGTGCTGGAAGGGAAGAGTTTTTGGCTTCCCATTTCTTGTACATCATGGCCTCTTTCCTCACAACTCCAGTCTCATAGCTTATCTCTCATAGTGGACATGATGCAGGAGAAACCTGATTAGCTTACCAACAAGGGTGTAGCTCTTCAAAAGCATTATACTTATTATATGTCCTCTATCACACTTAATCCTCACAAAAATGCTCTGAGATGCATATTAATAACTCCATTTTACAAATGAGGAAAGGAAAGCAAAGAGATGTTAGGCAACTTTCCAAAGGTCACAAAGAGAATGTGGTAGATCAAGGATTCAAGGCCAAGTTGATTCACTATAAACGCTAGGCTCTCAGCCACCGGCTAAACAGAGACTCATAACTTCAGCCCCTGACTCGAGAGCCACAGAGTAGATGCTCAGTAAACGCATCTTGAATAGAAATTAGTGAAATAGTTATCAAATTTTGAATCCCAATTCATTCCAATACAAAGAAATGATATAAAATATATTTTGTTCTTTGTTGATAAAGAGAAACTCATAGACTTAAGTTTTAGTTTTTTCTTACTTCCATATATTTCAGTTGCCGTCTAATTAATCATTTATAAAACCTTGATAGTGGAATGAGATTAGTCTGTCAGAAACTAATTTAAAGAAAATCTTATGTAAAATACTATGCCATGTGCTGGAGATACAGATATTTATAGCATAGTCTCTTCCTCTTAAGGAGATGGAGAAAAGATCCTAAACACCAAAAGACAATTGACAACACATATGAGCATATATATGTCAATTGAATGTCACTGACAGTTATTGCTATATGGTTTCATATAAATGAAATCTATTTAGGTTAGGGTAAAATATGGGATCCTGAAAATGAAGAAAGATTTTTTTTCAAGTTGGAGAAATTAAACGGTGCAAAGTGCCACAAAGTAGTGAATATTAAACCTAAGACTAAATTAATCAACTGAATTTAGTTAGTGCTCTTGATAAGAGCAGTTTCTATTGTACTCCAGAGAAGAGAAAATGTTTAAAGATATTTGAAGCTATAGGAGTGACAGGGATCATTGATGTGTAAGAACTTTGATAGAATTGGACCCACAGCATGTGGGGAGTTTCTTCTGTCCATCATTCATTTTCCTTACACAAAGAGGAATTTATCCATTAAGAACTTATTTAAGTCATGCTGGCTATACCCTTTGCTTTAGAAATAGGGAAAAAAGATTTTGGAGATGGAAGGTGAGGAGCTTGAAGCAGATTAAAGAATGAGAACAAGGCACAGCCAAGAAAAAAGGCAAGGAAAGAGGAGAAATGAGGAAATAGAAAATGAAAGACAAAGAAGTGATGAAAGAGAAGCAGAAGAGAAGGAGGAAACAAGAAGTAAGAAATGAAGAGAAATAGAGAATAAGAAAAGTAGAGAGAAAAGGGACAGGGAAGAAGGAAGGAAAGGAAGGAGGGAGGGAAGAAGAGGATTGCCAAGCATTAAAGCAGTGTGTAAGTCTCTCACCTTTTCCCACCCCTATTCATCTCATAAATAAATCAATAGACCAAATGCAGTATTCAGTGTAGGTTTCAAAGACTAAGAAGTCTTCTGAACAATGAAGAAGACATAAGCTTAAAAAAAAAAAGCAAACTGTTTTTAAAACGTTGGTTTGACCTATTAGGAAAGTTTTTAAAAATGCACTGGCAATGGTTAAAACCTCTTGAGACATTTATTGATTGTTTTCCTCTATCCATTCACCCTCTTGCAAGCAAAAGATGGAATTTTGTTTTAGGAACCATCACTCCACGATTCTTACATGTTTTCTAGTGAGGCTCTCAGGCCAAAGAGAATCAGCATGTTGAATTCCCCTGACTACAGCAATTGGTTCATATTGAATCTCATTGAGATTAGTCCCAGGATATATTCTGGAAACCCTTGACAAAAGACTATTGCTGTTGTACACAGTCCTACAAGCTGCTGGCAGCCCTCCTGAGGCGAGTGGTGAAGGAGTCTTTTTTTTTTTTTTGTGAGGAGGACCAGCCCTGAGCTAACATCCAATGCCAATCCTCCTCTTTTTTGCTGAGGAAGATTGGCCCTGGGCTAACATCCATGCCCATCTTCCTCTACTTTATATGGGACGCCGCCACAGCATGGCTTAACAAGCGGTGCGTCGGTGCGCACCCGGGATCCGAACCCGCGAACCCTGGGCCGCCGCAGCGGAACGTGTGCACTTAACCGCTTGCGCCACCGGGCTGGCCCCTGAAGGAGTCTTTTTAAAGATGGAAGCTGACCCAACAGATAGAGGGAATCTCAGTCCTGGGTTGTTTGACTCGTACCTAAAGTGAGCTCTAACCCTCAATCATTCCATTATGGACCAGTTAATTCCTTTCATCCATTTCATTCTTCTCTCCCCCTAGTCTAATTTACATTTAGTGTTCTGTCACTTCTGACAAAAGTGGGGAAAAAGAAACCCAAAAGAACTTATGATTCAATAAACATAGATTTTTTTCTTAAATAGTGTTTCTCTTGTATGTTTCACTTGTACATTGTTCTGCTTATTATGTCCTGTGGACAAAGGCTCCCGAAAGCCATCATTTTTTATGTGAAATTTGTGCATCATGGTTTTATAAGAAATTCAATTTAGTTTCATGCTAAAGAGAAGTAAATTTTAGGAAGGGAAATTAGCCAAAACTTACAATATATTACAAATAAGTAGTTATTAGAAGAACAAAAGAAAACAGTGATTCTGTTCAACACTAAGGGAATAAAAGAACTATGGACAACCAGGGATGTGTAAATTACTTTAAAATTAAAGTTCTTATTTGAAATTGTTTCCTTAATATTTAAGTAGCCACCATCTCACAAGGATGGGTATCTAACCATAACTTTAGTTTTTCTCCTAGTTTTTAGATATGTGTGTCTATGATTTCAACTATAAATAACATGTAGTTTTAAAAAATGCAAAAACATGTGGAATGGTGACTTCCTAATGTTACAATCATATATTATTCTGACTACAAATAACTTATCAACCAAGTTTTTCCTATTTTGATTTCCACAAAGATATAAATTATTTTAAAACCACATTTTAAGGGGAGCTGATTTATTTTCAGTTGAATTCCTCAGCATATTAATCATCCAAAATATTTTATTGTCAAAATGAATCAACTTTTGGATATATTCCAAGTGGCCTTAGGCATAGCTTTTCTTTGCAAAATACTTTGTCTTATAATTTATATATTTTTAAAATGTTGTATAAAAAGTGAAATTATGAAACACGGTAATTATAATAGAAGATCCAGGTTAATGTGTATTCAAGTGAAATACCAAATGTCCTCTTGGGAGAGAAATTATCCTAAGAGAAGTAAATAATCTAATTTTTAGAAAGTATTAGTGATTATTTATCAAATCTATAATAGCTAAAAACTAGATACAACCCAAAACTTCATCAACAGAGGGCTGTATAAATAAACTTGGTATATCTACATGGTATAAACAAACTATGGTATATCTACCATGGAGGAGAGTATTATGCAGACATAGTACAAGAGGGAATAAGGAATATCTTTATATACTGCTATGGTATGATCTTCAGAATATACTGTTATATGGTAGCTGCAACAGATTGAAATATAACAAAATATATTTTAATCTATGAGTTCACCACGATACTAAAAACCCAGGCACACATTGTTTCACCTTTGGTAGGTTCTTAAGGCACCAACTATTCTGAAACCTGGTGAAGGAAAAAATCTTGTATGTATCCTAGCTCTGCTGTATGACTGGTATCTCTGAGTAACCAAATAGCTGATGAAGAGAAGTTTCTCTTTATAGAAGGACTCCAGCTAATAAACAAAGAAGGAATGATAGGACTAGAATATTATCAATTTGTAACACCTAAAAAAATATCGAATTTGGGTAAAGCTTGTCAAGGGCTGATAAAACCATTAAGTGAAAAGCTGAAGATGAGCTTTATAACCGATGGATCAGAAGGACAGCAAATGAATCTGCTAACTGATTTTAATATCATTACGATGAAGGCTACCAGACATTTTTGTGCCTCCTGAGAATAGTATACAACAAAGCCTGTGAAGTGTTATGTGCTATTGCCAAAAGACAAGGAAGAAAGAGAGAGAGAGAGAGAGAAAGTGACTAGATTAAAAGGGACTTAAAGGGCTGGCCCAGTGGCAGAGCAGTTAAGTTCACGTGTTCTGCTTTGGTGGCCCGTAGTTTGCTGGTTCGGATCCTGGGTGCGGACCTACTCACAGCTCATCAAGCCATGCTGAGGCGGCGTCCCACATAGAAGAGCTACAACTCTACTACTGTGATATACAACTATGTACTGGAGCTTTGAGGAGAAAAAAGAAAAAGAGGAAGATTGGCAACAGATATTAGCACAGGGCCAATCTTCTTCAAAAGAAAGAAAGAAAGAAAGAAATGGAGACTAAAAAAAGGAGGGGAGGGATTTAAGAGATTATCAACTGGTTACAATGGGTGGACTTTGGATTCTGATTCAATAAACCAACTGCAAATATTTGAGAAAATCAAGGCTATTTGAATATGGACTGAATACTTGATGCTAAGGGATTATTATTAAATTTTAGTGATCACCAGAAGTGATACATTTATGGATAAAATTATATCATATCAGAGATTCGCTTCAACTCTTCCATTGTTGGAGTGGTGAAGTGGGTTGAAACAATACCGGGCATGAATTGATCATTGTTGAAGCTTGGCACACAAGCATAGAGGGCTCCACAGAACGCAGCTTTGCTCCTCTGGAATGTCAAACGCTCTTGTCAATGCATAAATGTTGGCAGATCTCAGAGGCAGTATCTACTACGAGTATACTCGTAGATGTAGTGGTGGCCAGGACAGTTGTAGCACCAGGGAGAGCTGAAGTTGATAGGTTTTCATGAAATGGTACCCTTGGCAGGGACACCACAGTTTTTGTGGGAGCCTCCTTTGACAAAGTTACCTCTAAAGATTTCATACACAACAGAGACATTGACAGAAGACCTCACCAAATGTGGCCAGAAAAGACCAGAGTTAGGAAAATGGTAAGACTGGGTGGACCAATACATAAACACTTGTCAGGTACCCCTAGAAAATCCTAGAGATATTCTGTTTTAAGCCAAGAACTTTAGGGCAGCTTCTGGAAACTAATGCATGCATAGAATAAGCCAGAGAAATATGGCTTATCTATGCCAAAGTTACATTTTTGGTTAGGGGTGAATTGGAAATACCCACATTACATAATAATAGGGTCAAGATTGAGCTCCCATATTATCCCTTATTTCCATTCCCTAAATGCCTTAAGGCTCTGAACATCTGCTTTTTTCCATCTCCAACCTTCTTCAACTTCCTCAATCAGTCCACCATGCCCATGGGATTTTACGGTCCATCGCCAGTAAAATCCCAATATCATCTACCCCTTCTCTGAATCCTCCTTTCTCCTGCTTCCTCTCAGTGAATTGTAGATCTAACCTGAGGGCATGGCTTTCTCGGGAGCCCTCTTCAATGATGGTGTTTTCATCTCTTACAGCATGCAAAGCACAGGACCTGGAAGTAGAGTGGATGTATTCTTCGCTCCTTTCACTCTTCCTCATCCCTAAAAAGACTCTGCCTTGAATCTCTTGAAATTAGGCTAAACCAGTCACTGGCTCTCCTTGTTTCATTTCTCTAGGAATCCCTACTTACTCCCTCCCCATTACTTAAGGATTTTAGCCCCCAACTCACAGTCACACTCTTTAATATATATTTTTTCTTAATATTTGGTGATTTTAACAGCAATGCAGATGCTCCTTCAAACATCCTGGGATGTTGCTCCTTGAACTTCTCTGCTGCAAATATCTTGGCATCCACACTGTATCAGGCTCCTAACCCCATGGTCCTTTCAAACCCCTCATTCTCCAGCCAACATCCCTAACTTTCCAGCTCACTCCTTCTGGGGTATCCTTGACTTCAAACCCTCTGATCCCACCAGAAACTACAACTTATTGATGAACCAACAGTCCATTGTTCCTCACTCTCCTCATGTCCTCACTTTCCTCCATACCCCAATTTAAATTCCATGGTTCATCTTTGTAATAATTACATATACCCTCATAATCATATTTCTTACCTTCTTTTGTCTCATGATTCACTCTTTTGCCAAAATTCTGTTTAATCTATATATTTAATGACTCTGATATACACTTGTGTGCTGATCAGTCCTTGAGTAAAACAACAATGCCTAATGTCTCACTTTAAAATTATAATCCAGTTATCATATTTCTGTAGTATGTTCTTTCTCTCATTCTACTGTATGACTATTTTATATTGTGTTGTCTCTTCTCAAAAAGAGAACTCATTTTCCCCCACCCTCACTCTCAAAGATGACTGCTTTGCATTTCACTGAGAAATTAAAAGCAATTAGAAGAGGACTTTCAATGCCTCCCACTGCCACATTCAGTCAGCAAGAGAAGATACTCCTCTACACATTGTCTTTCCTCATATTATTGCAGATGAATTATAGACACTCTTAACTCAGACCAACCTCTTCACTTGTTCACTGGAATCTATCACCTCTCTTAGACTCAAGGACGTTGCTCTACTAATTCTCTGTGCTCACTTGCAACATAAAACTTTACCTCTCTACTGGATCCTGAATTATTCCCTTTAGCATACAACCACCCTGTTATTTCTAACTTTTGAAAAAAATAAACTTCATTTAATCCCAATTTATTCTCCAGCTACACCTGATTTTTTGCTTTCCTTTACAGCAAAACTAAATGAAAATATTTTCTATACTCATGTCCTCAACTTCTCTCCAGTCTTCCTTAAATTCAGCCCAGTCAGGCTTTGCTTTCAACATACCATTAACTTTTCAAGTTTGCCAGTTACCTCCATGACCCTAACCCCACTGGTCAGTTCTTAATTCTCATTTTACTCACCTATCAGTAGCATATGATGTAGTTGGTTACTTTCTCTTTTTTTCACACTTTTTCTCTACTTGGCTTTCAAAAATCAACTGCCTCTTGGTTTTCCTTCTACACCACTGACCCCTCTCTCTCAGTCTCTTTACTAGTCATCTTTCATACCCCAAACTTCTTAACATGAGAGTACCCTTGAGTTTAGCTATTGGATTTCTTTCCCTTTCTATCCATACTCAGTTCCTTGTTGAGTTCTCTAGTTTTATGGCTTTAAAGACAAACCATATATGAATGACTCCCAACTATATTTCCATCCCAGTATTTTATCATATTCTCAAATATGTGTATATAACTCCCTACTATTCATCCACATAATGATATTGAATAGTTATCCCAACTTAACACGTCCAAAACCAAGCTCCTAATTCCCAAATCTGCTCCTCTTAAATGTCTCTGCATCTCACTTAAAGACTGATCCATCTTTGAAGTTGCCCTAGCCAAAATATTGCGATAAAGCCATCAACATCCAATCCATTAAATAATTCTGCCGACTCTATTTTCAGAATGTTATCTAGAATCAAACCAATTCTCATTTCCTCCCGCCACTACCACACTCACTGAAGCCAATAACTCTCAAGTAGAGTATTGATTCCTAACTTTTCTTTTTGTTTCTTTCCTAGGCTTGTACATCTTGTTCTATCTAGAATGCCAAGTGGCATGAATTCTTACTTCCAGCAATTTTCCCATTTCCCTTTCACAAAATTTACCTCCTATTTCAATTTGTATTCTCCCTCTCAAACAAAATTCTGGCCCTGCAATCCAGCCCATTTTGCTATACTATAATCCCTTCCCCAATCACGTTCCCCGATTTTTAGCATGTTATCTTGAACTTTCCAACTGCTGATGCTGGTCCAGGCTATAAAGCAAATTAGTTTCTCTAGTCCTTTGTTGCCTATGCTCTCTCCATCCTCAAAGGGATACAGATTATTCCCCAGATTTACATGTATTCTTGTATCTAGCTCTTTTAGGTTAGCTTCTGAATGAAACTTAGAGCCACATTTCTCAACCTGGAGGGATGGGAAGATAACAGAGCCATCTTTTGAGCTCCTGCCTAACTTAGACCTAATGATCCAGGGTACCATTTGTGGAAGTTTTCTTATCAATGATTGTAGTCTAAATAATGAATTTTCAAGGATATGAACTTAGCTATTAATATTTATTCCTCTCTTCCATGACTTCTATGTGAAATATGCTATCTTCAAAACCCTAAACAAAAAATGCTTTGTTCATCTTTCAGCATTATGCATTTCACCTGAATTGTGGCAGTTAGCCTGTATCTCCTTTCTCCCAAAATGATGTGTAAAAAGTGGTAGAAAAAGTTGGAAATTTAATTTTGGTACATGATGTGGATTTGTTTGTAAATTTTTGAACATAGAATCTATATAAAGAATGCTTGATGAGAAGTCAGAAGTTCTAGACTCAACTGTTCTCTCTGCCACTAACTTAATCTGCAGTCTTGGTCATGTCTTATAAATTTTCTGAGCCTCAGCGTCCTCATAAAAAATTTAGTACATTGAATTAGCTGAATACAATACACCCTTGCAGTCATGAAATACCAACTTTGATTTTTTTAATGCTACAGGAAAGCTTGATACTCACAGAGATCATTTTTAAAAAGAAGATCCATTTTTAAAGCAAGTGATTCTGTTGTAATGTTACTATTTCCTTTTCACATTTTATGTTTAGTCTGGCTAAATACACCTAGTCTGCTTGATCCTTTGATTGGAAAATTGGAAATCATCTGTCATTGGTCCTTTCTATGAAAACAGAAGTACATCTAAATGCTATTGATGGTTCTACATAAAATTTTAACAAATTTCTGATGAATTTTCTGATTTATTATATTTGGGCTAAGAAAGTGTAGACATGTACTTGTGGGAGATCAAAATTGGCCACCTCAAAATATATCTTTTTACCTTGATTATTTTCTCTGAAGGACATTTGACCTTGCCCTCCTGAACTGCCTAAAGAATTTAACATAGAAAGCCTGTTCCAGGAAGGAGCCACTACCATATGATAGCTGTAGTATAACATAAAATAGATGTGATAAGAAAGGCACCAATAAGCCCATATTATCAAAAATTCTGTCTCTCCAGCCACATTCTCTATAGGTGGCCCTGTAAGGAGTTGTCTGAGAAACATTTGCATTTCTATCTAAATGTGAATTGTCTTCTTCCCCCCTGAAATCCCAAACCACTACCCCAACATCCTCCTTTGTCTATCTGAATATGCTATTTAAGGTGAAAACCTCCACCATTTTGTCAAGAAACTCAGTTTCCTTGATTTCTCCCATGTATACATGTTATAAAGCTTTGTTTGATTTTCTCCTGCTATTCGGTCTCATGTCAGTTTAATATGTAGCCCAGACAGAAAGGACCCAGAGTGGGTAGAATATAGTCTTCCTCTCCTTCATATGAAAAGCATTGTTCACACATTGTTTTCTTAACAGTATAATTTTAAATACATGCATTCTCTGGAGGTCCCCAAGACTACTCTCAGCTTCAATAATTCACTAGGACTCATAGAACTCAGCAAAGCTCTTTATACTAATGGGACAACCTATTATAGTGAACAAATACATATTAAAATCAGCAACAGGAAAAGGCACACAAGACAGGGACCAGAAGAGACTGGGCACAGGGCTTCCAGTTGTCTTTTCCCAGTGAATTTGGGGGTGGTGAGAAGAGCAGCATGGTCAGGAGCATAGCTGAGCTGGGAGAGGGAGAAAGCTGAGTTGCCAGGTGTCCTAGTAGCCTAGAACAAGAAGCCAAAATTGAAAGAGTGAAGCCTTTAATCACTTGTTATGATGGTACAAGCAACAGTCTAAAACCGGGGAAAGCACCGACTCCCCATATTCCATTTTTCCCCATGGCTCAGCTACTGGTTGAGGGTCAGGTGGATCTGTGCAGTCATGGGGCTCATTTCACTTTTGAGAGAGCCCTGCACAAAATGCTCCAGTAGTTTTATGGATCCTGAGATTTGGGGGAGGGGTAAGGGGAGGTCTAGGAATGGAAAAGTACTGGGTACTGAATAAGAGTGGGGAAAAGTATATTCAAATTTTCCCCCTCCTCCCCCAATAAGAAGTCTTTGGCAGAGGCAGCTGAAGAGGATCCAGTCAAAGCCCTCAGATGGAAACCTAGGAATGAAGGTGCCACAGCTAGGGATATAATGTGAAAGAGCACAACAGGCTAGAAGGGCCTGAGTCCTAGACTGCAACCCCCTTCAGAGACTGCCATGCTTTGACTCTGCACCAAGTCTGGTTTGGGGAGGGCAGCCTTCCCCGTGAGGCCCACCAGGTAAAGCCTTTGTAATTGTCTATGGTCAGGCCTGAAAAATCACACATAAGTTTTTAACCAGGAGCCAGACTATTCACTTACTTTTCCAGCAACACACAGGGAGTATTGCAAATCTCTGGTGAGGCAAGCTCACCAGAGCCTTAATAGGCAGGGATTTTCTTGGGTGTTGATCATGTTGTCATGGCTGACCTCAGTCTACAGTCCCTTCAGAGGCCAAGCTGCTACTGCATGACCTAAGGCCCACAAGATAAACCACAGTGTTAGTATAGACTATCTGACATGGCCCAAAGTCCCCAGGCAAACAGACACTGTTATTAGGCTGGACATTCCAAGGGCTTTGAGGTTACCTCCCAGGAGCTGGAGGCAAAGGTCAGACCTTCCTATTATACAAGGTGCAATATGAAAGCATGAGGTAGAGATAACAGTTAATAATGAGCTATATTCAAAAAATACATTGCAGGGGATAAAAGACAGAAGGAAAGAAAAAATAAGAGTGTATAGATATAACCTCCTTTCTTGATTTCATCTGTACTGCTTCCATACTGTTGTGTTGCTTTGTTTCCATCACAGTTTTGTCAAGTACTTTTGCTTCACCTAGCATCTATTTTTCTATGTGTAGTGTTCTATAGTTCTGTTTTGTAAAATTTAGGTAATATTTGACCTTACCAAAAAATCTCTCTAAGAAATCTGAAACAGTTATAGACCATGATTCTTAATAAGCTGCATTTAATTGGTGATAACGGGATATCAAAGAAAGTCTTGGGGCTGGCCCCATGGTGTAGTTATTAAGTTTGGCACACTCAGCTTCTGCAGCCCGGGTTCACGGATTTGGATCCCAGGTGTGGACCTACACCACTCATCAGCCATGCTGTGGTGGCGACCCATATACATAATAGAGGAAGATTGGCACAGATGTTAGCTCGGGGCTCATCTTCCCCAAGCAAAAAAAGAGGAAGATTGGCAACAGATGTTAGCTCAAGGAGATTCTCATCTCTTTCAGCAAGAAAAAAAAAAAGAAGAAAGTCTTAAGGGGGATTCCATTTGTCCTTTGGATAAGAGAAAACATTGTCATATTGATATCACAAATCTTTGTGGAAATTTGTTTCTTTGAGTGGAGCTCAACACGGAGTATAGTCTATAGCCATGGTCTCCTGACAGGTCTTCATGAGGCCAATTATGTGTCCTAAGGTGCCACAAAGTCCAAGAGTTCCTGTATTCTCCTCTGAGACTCTAAAAGAGCTCAGCTGTGGGAAGATGGGTGTCTTCTTGTTAACCCCACCTCATAGAGAGATGGTTTCCTATTTGTCTCCAGTGTCTTACAATGAAAAAAACTTAGATTCATGGAAGTAAATGACTTGCTGAACTTCTATAGTGGCAGAGCTGGGATTCCACTGAAGGTCTGCATCTTCTGCATTAGGAAGGCCATTGGCTTATTATTATTGTTATTACTACTTTTCCTCTCCACATGTTTAAGTTGAACCAGTTTCAGTTGGATAAATATGCTGGTCTGGGAGTGTTTTGTGCCTGGCTCTGCGTCAACTCAAGAATGACTGAAAACTGTATGGTATTTCTTTTTTTTTCCCCCAAAGCCCCAGCAGATAGTTGTATGTCATACTTGCACATCCTTCCAGTTGCTGTATGTGGGACGCGGCCTCAGCATGGCCAGACGAGCAGTGCGTCAGTGCGCGCCCGGGATCCGAACCCAGGCCGCCAGCAGTGGAGCGCGCGCACTTAACCGCTAAGCCAGGGGGCCGGCCCTATATGCTATTTCTCGAAGTGGGACCTGTGTTGTCCACTCTGAGGGGGTCTTATACCACATTAGCTATGTAAACAAGTGGTCTTGAGGAACTCTTCCTTTATGCCATTTTGTCTACTTTTTCCTTAAAAAGAAACAGAAAGCAAAATAAAAGAAAAAGAAGCTAAAACCTAAAGGACAGAGATTCCCACACTCACAAGCAGATGGATCAATTCAACTTAAATGATGAGCATTTTAAAGCAATTGGTAAACCTTGTAAAACAAATCTCTAAAACCATTTGATTTAATTGACCTTGCATACTATCTGGCACATGGTATTCAACTGAAATATGTTTGTTGAATGTAAGTGAATCATCCAGTTAATTTAGTCAACACGGTTAAATGAGTTTGCATACTGAGGCGTGGGCTTAATCACCACATAGAATGGTAATCCACAAACCTGGAACAGCTCACACTTGGAAGAATAACACAAACTCAAACAGTATAACAAAGAATCATTATCTTTTCCTAATTTGATGAAAGTATTATTTCTAAATAATCAGAATGTTTTTATGACCCTATGACATGTCTCTTTTGTTTCTACAAGAAGTCGGGTTTACCGTTGGAGGGAAGAAAAAATTATTTGGGTTGAGAAACCATGATAAATGTATTCTATTCCATTTGCATTTAACATCCCAACTGATTGGCATTAGCATTAGGTTAAAATATTTATTGCACTTATTCAAGATAAATTGCATCAATGTAATTTATTATTTAAGAACAAATGGAAATAATCTGCATCAGTGAAGATAACATTGTGCTTCACATTATTTTTGACAATGGCAGTGTTAAACTACTTGGTTTATAATTTATAAAATACAAAAATGTAACTGTAAATATTTTAACATCTTTAGGAAAGAAGAATTAAAAGGTGTGACAACCACCCCAAGGGGAGGGGGGTGCATGCCCCAAAGACATTTCAACAGAAAAGTCTGGCAGTGAAGCCTTCTAGAGGGGAATTAATCAGACTATCTCCCTGTGGGTGCTTTCAAGTCGTTTTGTAAATGAGGAAAGTAATTTACATCTAAACAGATTCTTCAATAAATAACTTCCACCACTGGGAACAGAGCTTAGTTTTTTCACTCTTAACTTTCATGACTCAGCATTTAGTTTCCAAGAACTTATAATAAAACAATATTTCGAATCAGAATACTTAAATATATAACCTTCCCATTTTCTTAGTTTCACTAGATTTATTTTACCATTGGTGAAAGCTGCGTTAATAATAATGTTCTATTGTACTGTCATCATGAAGGATGCTGCTATTTCCACTGACATCTTTTCTGTTACTGTTTTGACATCATCCTAGATATTGCTTTCCCATCATCTTGACATCACAGCATAGCCTCCGCAGACCCGTGGTGATATTGCTTTGCATTGTTTTAGCATCGCAATCTGGTCTGTGTAGATTTGTATTGACTTCATTTCCCCATCAATTTGACATTGTAATTTGGTCTCCATGGAAACACTGAAACCATTTCGTCATTATAATTTGTCATTGTAATGTGATATCCCTGTGCTTATCAAAATTGTTTTCATATACCAATTTGACATCACAACACAATCTCTATAGGCTCTCTCTCAAAACGTGATGATGATGGTAAATTGTATTCAAACGAGTGGAAATAGAATTGTGATAAGCATGAGAAAAAATATCCATTGTACGCACTCCGAAGATATTTTTCAGTCTTAAGTAGGTGCATAATTTGTTTTGTTTTGTTTTTTTCCTTTTAAAATCGGGAAATACCATGATGGTAGGTGGCTTTTTGTGATAAGTACTAAATTTTATGCAGTTTAAATCTCTAAACTCTTGAAAACAAAATTCCGTATTTCCTCAGAGTAAATTTCCTGGGGGCAACAACCAGAATACAAAGCTACCTTTGTTAATTTCCTTTGGTTCCCCACAAAGAGTCGCTGATGTTAAAATCTGTCTTCCCTGTGATGTAGTAGTAAATGAAGAAGTCTTTCTAAACTAATACCCAAATTCTCCTTCCTAAATGTATTATTGCTTTTGAGATTTGTTTTTTTGTTGTTTTTTTTTTTGTGTGAGGAAGATTGGCCCTGAGCTAACATCTGTGCCAATCCTCCTCCATTTTGTATGTGAGTTGCCCACCACAGCGTGGTTTGATGAGTGATGTAGGTCCATGCCAGGGATCCGAACCCATGAACCCAGGCCACTTAAGTGGAGCGTGCTGAACTTAACCATTACGCTACCAGGCCAGCCCTACTTTTGAGATTTTTAAACTACAATTTAATTATTCTCTAAAAATAAATTTTGGTCTTACCTTTCATTTAAAACTAATTTTCAGGATTCTTTGATAACCATCACATACGCAAGCTACTCATATTATCTTAGAGAGAAATCGGGCATTTATTGGATCAGAAAACTGAAACACAGGAAGAGATTGGGTGGAGTTGGCCTTAAAGGTGCTAACAATCAAGGAATTGAATGCTCTCAGGCTCTCTCAAGTTCTCACATCCACTTCTCTCTGTAGTTCATAGTCTCTTATTCCAGTCCAAGTAGATATGGAAAGAGGCAGTGGAATGGCTTCTAGAAATTTGGAACTTGAATCTATAGGCTGTAGGCTGTATGACCGCAGAGGATGGAAAGAAAAATGTCTTCCTCAGCAACTCCCAACTGAAAAACTTCAGAGAAGGAACCTCTCATCCAGTCTTTGTTACTTGCTAATTTCTAGAATAATCACTGTGGTCTGGCATATAAGTTCAGACTGGCCCAGTCTGGGTGACCTATCACTTCTCTCACTAAGGTTATAGAATCGTTATGCAAAACATCCATCAGGACTGAACAACATGAAAAAATGCATTTCAGAATAAAAAAACAAATAGAAATAAGGGCAAATGTTCACAACAGCACTATATTCTCCAGATTCACATGCTGCTTTGAACTTTTTCCTCATATTTTCTGCTCCTATCTCTAATGTTGTTAATTGGTCATGCTCTATCATTTCAATGCACCTCATTATAATCCATCTTTCTATCAATGACTCTTTGGATCTATTTCTCAGATGCATTCTGACCAACTCTTATATCTCACATCCCAGACACAGATCTATTAGGATGGATACCATCTACCCAAAGATAAAGATTGTTTGGGGAAGAATCTGAGGCTCTCTAGATCTGAAATCTTTTGGGCCATTTTGTTTCTCATTTCCCTTTGATTTATAAGTTTAAACTTATACATCATCTTATTCTATGGAATGGTGTAATTAAACCTTACAATAATATTCAACTATTCTGAAGTAATTTTAAATAGTTTCCCATTTTATCCCACAACATCCTTGTAGAGAACATCTTTCAGTATCCATTTCATATATAAGTAGGCTGATGTCCAGGGAGATTAAGTAGCTTGTTCAAAGCCTCACAGCAAGTTTGTCAGTGTCAAGGTCTCTTGATTCTTAGTACAACATTCTTTGCATTACATGGCACTGCAATTATTGCTGAATTATTAAAACTCATCTTTAGCCTTGCGTTCCTCTGCATTTCTGCAAATTTTTTAAGACACTCCATTTCAGGCTGATATTCTATTTCAAAAAAACCATCTTTAGTACAGCTTCAATCATTTACTTACCTTGTTGACATACTTCAAAGACCATTTTTTTTCCTTTAACAAAAGCAAACTCTAAATGTGTAGGTACTAGCTATGCTTCTGCTTAGTCAAAGATACCAAGTACGAAAGACAATAGAATTTCATGAAGATGAGAGAGGAAATAAGGAGATTCACTACATACTGACTGTTGACTCTAAGCTCCTAGGTCAACTGTTGCAACTCAGATGACTTCAGGGGTCAGATAGCCAATATAGACAAGTGAAGTGTACCAGGGTTGCTCCAAAACAGGACCTCAACAGTATTCTTTAGACAGACACATACCTTGAATATTAGACACATAGGAATATGTTTCATGAAACATGCAGTCTCTGTTTATTTTTCTCTTTAACAGCAAAAAAAAACAACAATCTAACACAGTCATAGATGGCAAGTAAAACTTGCCTTGGTATGAGGAAGACACTAGGGAATAGCAAGGACTATGGGGAATGGATAAAATATATCTTCTTGGAAGGGCTAGCAGCTACTCAGTTCCAATTGATTGTTTCCATGTGAGAATGTCCAACCACTGTGGCCAGATAGTCAGATTTTTCAGAGGAAGCAATAAATCCATACGTTCATATAAAATCTTTAGATATTTAAATTTGGCAATCAATTCAAAATTATCAAAATATTATTTAGGCCACTGTGAGATCCAGATGCCCTAGAATGAATTTAAAATACATACAAAGAAAGCTGAAACCATGAAGTAACATGAAAATTCTAAAAAAGAGTGTATTTTAAAGACTGCTGTGAGAGCTCTGTCACAGTCAGAAGGTTCATGGAGTTACAGTTCAGAGGAAGGATTGAACTAACCTCTGTCAATTGAGTAAAAGTGTACTTTTCCTTGCTTAGGCTGACAATTCTCTAATTTAAAAACAATGGCTGGGGAACTAATTGAAACACCCACAGCTCAAATTGCTAAGTAAACAGGTAGATTGTTTGCTAGGAGACTTTAGCTTTTCAAGTGACACATCCTGAGCTTCAGGTTAGAATCTAGGCTCAAATAAGGACACACCACAGAATTCTCCATCGCCCCCACCCCCGTTCCCAAAGGCAGATGTTTGGCAGGGGAAGATATCCCTTGATGATTGAGGTAAATGTATTGTACTTCAATCAAAATGAGAAAAAGGCTACCTCAACGGTATTCCAGAGATCCAGAGTACATTCTCTGTCTTCTCTTTATCTCTTCCATCTTCCAGCAGGAAGCTTTAACAACACAGGAGAAAAATATATTAAACACTGACTATTCCAAAAGGCTAAGGCACCTTCAAAAATTTCCAAAATGCCCCTACAGGGCAGTACTACATGCAGTGAGAACTGCTTTCATTAACGTGAATCTGTGCTATATACATAATTTGACTTGGTAAGTGTTTTCCACAGAATACTGTGAGTTCCTTGGGACAACTGTCTAGTGAGATGGCTAGGATAGGTTAAGGATTGCACATTCTAATCTGTTTTGGAAATACTGCCAATTCACTTTACCATATTTAATAGTCGGAGAAGTCCTGCAGAAATTAAACTCATTTAATTCTGTTTATCCCAGTGTTCCTCAAATTTATTTGATTGTAGAAAATCTTTTTCCCAATAAACTTAGTTATGTCTCCCTCCTGTTTTGACTCACAATGCGGAATATTCAGGATAACAGTTTTCCTAGGGATAGGGACCGTGGTCCGTGCAGAATTAAAGTGGATTAGGAATACATGCCTATCCTAGACAGTTACAGGGTTGTGGCTCACCTAAGAGGCTATGTTTTAAAGATCTGGATGGGTTATAATGATTCCTCTGATAGTTCATGGTATGTCTAATTCCACATCAGTACTGCTTATAGATTATTATTATTATTTTTGTGTGTGTGTGTGAGGAAGATTGGCTCTGGGCTAACATCTGTTGTCAATCTTCCTCTTTTTGCTCAAGGAAGATTATCGCTGAGCTAACATCTGTGCCAATCTTCCTCTATTTTTTACATGGAATGCTGCCACAGCATGGCTTGATGAGTGGTCCGTATGTCCGTGCCTGGGACCTGAACCTGCGAACCCCAGGCCTTTGAAGCAGAGCATGCAGACTTAACCACTATGCCACCGGGCTGGCCCTAGATTATTATTTTTTATATACTACTTACACATTTCAGTGGTGCTTTGCTAAGCACAGGCCCTGTACCAAGTGGGTGGTAGTCAAGTGAGTTTAACAAGTTTTTTGCCAGGAAAGAATTTATTTCCTTCAAAATATTGCAAGATCCTTTTGGGTCTTTTGCAGTATTAAGCAAATGTTAGACACTTGGTAAATAGTTATTGATGCATTGATTTTTATATTTGGAAGAGCTATTTAGTAATATATAAAACAGACAGGGATAATTGGATTAAAAGAAGATAAGTTCTACCTGAGGGAAGTGATCATTTTAATATCATCATCATTACCACCATTATCATCTATGTTTCTCTGAAAATGGCACCACACAAAGTTTCATGCAGAAATTTTAATAAATAGCCATTTCCTTGGAGCAAACACCACCAGGTGAGAAATTGGTCCTCTTCATCTCTGTTATCTTCATCATTTTCTTGATCACGAAGGAGAGCAATGAGTCGGTATTAGCCCCGACAGTTCTAACTTTTTATAAACATATATAGGCAAGAAGGTATAATTATCAGCATCATCAACACTATCATCAATGTCTAATATTTAATGAGTATTTACTATGTTTCACCCACTGTGCTTTCTTACATGAGTTATGCCAGGAAATCATCATAATAACTCTATGAGATAGTGGTAAAGATAAAGAAACAAGGGGCAGAGTGATGTTAAATAATTTCTTCAAGGTCATGCATTAAGGTTAGGACTTGATCTCAGGACTTTTGACTCCAAAGCCAAAGTTCTTAAATTGAGAGTCAGAAAGAACCAGGGTTCCTCTGTCTCCCCAGCTTTGACACGTGTACTTGTAAAGCTGTGCAGTTGCAACATGAGTAAGTTACCCAAGCTCTTAATTGATTGGTACAAAAAGTAATTCTCAAAGTTCAGTGACTTGACTTTGTTCTGCAATTCTAAGACTCAGGTCCTTAGGGGAAAATTGTGTCTATATTTGCTTTTTAAAGGAGAAACATTTACATCTAGATTTTTCCAGCGTCCCATCTCTCAGCCAACTTAATTTCTTAGCCTGGATTGGAGGCTGAGGTGAAGAAAATACACCTAGATATTCTAATCTTTTCTCACCCTACTTCCCCATATTCTCTGATCTGACCCCCAGATAGACAAAGACCGATTTGTAATATGGTTACTTTCAAACACCAAAATTACACATTGAGAAAAAAATATTTAGAAAATACACGAAGAAAGAGGGTATTTTTGATTAATAAATTCAAGCTTGGAAAGGAGAAACAAACGGGAGTTGTTTTGATATGAAGTTACTTAAGAAAATTAACGGCAACAAAAATTTAAGAGCAAGAACTTCGGGGTCATTCACCATCTCAACCGTTCTCTACCAGGGGCACTCCACCAAGAGAAGTGTGTTCATCACTATCAAAAGAGAGCTACCACAACTACTAAAGTGACAAAGGCAAGCAAATTTTAAAAGATATTGACTCAAAGGTAAAAAAACAATTACCCATTAACTGATCTTTATATTACTCTATCGAATATCTAATTTTACTTACAAGTACCATTTTGCTATCCCATATACATTCCCATTTTTCATTGTCATTCTATTATATGAGCTTTTACTGTCTTATAGATAAAAATAAGGGCAACAGAAACAAACTCCCCATACCTAGATGATTATTACGACACCACGTTTTTGATTCGTGTACAAAATTATATGCTTTCACAGTTAGCATCTATATGTTTATTCATTTTCTTAGAATCTATAAGCAAATTGCCAAAATGTACACACTCACAGGACACGTAGCATTTTAGGAAATTATTTGGACTAAAAAACACCTGTATTTCTGGCTTTAAATTATATATGCTATTTCTCTCACCACTGCCAGCATATGCTTTCACTTCCCATGTGAGGTGAAAATGAGACTGTATCACCTTAAATTTCATCTGTAACATTCCCAGTCACGGCTATATTCTATTAAGATTTCTCTGTAGCTTTATCCTGACTCTGCTCTGTCTACTGTTTTCAAAGCAATGTATGGTCAGGTTTACTCCTATTTCAAGGTCACTTATACAGAAGCTAAATGAGATTGGCCCTAGTATAGAACTCAAGGGAACTGTATATGTTACCTTTCTTTATCTACAGTCTTCCATTCACAATTGTGGGGGGAAGTGTGTGTGTGTGTGTTTACTATCCCTTTTGAACTTAGTTCTCAAACACAATTTGCTCAATCTATTGATATAACACTTTATGGACATGAAGGAACTTTTATAGAAAAACAGTATTTTCATATATTCATTCCAAAGGGAGCAAATCTATAAATGCATCGATAGTAACACATGTTAAAAATCAAATATGGAAAGAACATATTGAAAATCACAAGAATAAAAACAGGTAATAAAACTGTGACTATATGAGCATCTTTACACTGTTTCAAGTTTAAAATATTCAAAATCTAGCATCCTTTTTTTAATTTCTGTTTTTATTCCATAGAATTCAGCCCTCCACTTTGATGATTTCATACGCATATGATTTACTAAGTTTAGAACTGACTGAACGTTTTATTAATCTCTCAGGAATTTTTTTTTTTTTTTTTTTTTTGGTCAGGAAGATCAACCCTGAGCTAACATCCACGCCAATCCTCCTCTTTTATGCTGAGGAAGACTGGCCCTGGGCTAACATCTGTGCCCATCTTCCTCCACTTTAAGTGGGATGCCGCCACAGCATGACTCAACAAGCAGTGCATCGCTGCGTGCCCGGGATCCAAACCCGGGCCACCAGCAGCTGAGTGCGCGCACTTAACCACTACGCCACGGAGCCAGCCCAGGAATATTTTTAATTATATGTATTGTTTTTATAAAAGTAATGGTTACACTTTGCAGTGCCTCAGTAGATTATTTGAAGGACTCTAGAAATGAGTATCACATTTATCTTTAAAAATATTGTGCTGTGAGATTAATCATTTCAAATTTGTTATATTTTAGAGGTTGGACTATGAATCAAGCACGTAATTATGTGCTTCCCTTTGTAAGATAGGATATTTAATAGAAAGCATTTTTTTATGTTAGAAAATTGTAGCCTTATGTATCATTTATTTCTGGAATCTCCACCTGCAGCCATAAATGATTCTGAGAAGTTAGTTTTTACCACATTTATTTATTCCCTGGGGCATCTCTGTATGCAAAAGAGATTATAGAGATTTTTTTTTTTCCTATCTTGTTTGAGTATAGAATCAAACATGAAATATCTTTCCTTAGAAATATCTGCTTTGTGTCTTCATACTCACATATCTGAAACATTCACTCACTGCTGCTTGTAAAAGACCATGTAGAGAGTCCCTGAGATCATGTAGAGAAGGAAAAGGGCCCAGAGGAGCCCAGCTTTCCAGTACCTTTGCCAAGACACAAAGTATGTAAAGGAAGCCATCTTGGACCCTCAGAGAGTCCAGTCACCAAGTGAATAACACTGAGTGATACAAATTGATGCTACACAGAATAGAACACTCTCCCAGTCCAGCGCTATCCAAATCCTTGATGCACAGATCGTGAGCATATTAAAATGACTGATGTTGTTTTAAATCACTAAATGTTGGGGTTTTTTCAATGTGGCAATAGATAATTGGAGAACTACATTTCAGATTGTATTAAAACATTGATTGTATCAAATATAGTTTTCATATATGTACAAATAATGTTTTCTTTAAAAAAGTCTATTATTTATTCTATAAGAAAACTAAAGAACACTTTAGCTCCTTTTTCTGTTTTCTCATGAGATTCTGTATAGTCTTCTATCACAGATTTTTTTTACACTGTATTTCAGTTGAGGGTTTATATGTCTTGCTTCTCTCTCAGAGAGCAACCCAAAAAGAGACAATATATGAAGCAATAGTTTTCAAGACACTGAACATCAGACAAAGAAGATCCTTGAAAGACAGGAGAAAAAAGAAGTGACTCCAGGATTGCCCCGCCTTACCTTGAGAGAGTTTCTGTGCTGTGACACAAACAGTGGGAATCCAGGGAGAGTCTGATGGAGCCCCTAGGTTGAGGAGGTAAAGCTAAGAGTCAGATCAAGGCATCTAGCAGCCATAGGAGAAAATACTAGAGAGGAGAGAGAAGCACAGAGAAAGAGAATTCTGCACATACACAGAGGGACCCCCTGGAGTATTCAGCTGAGTATTGATCATGTGAGAGAATTACCTGAGGCCCAAAGAAAAACACACTTGAGAAGATTACAGGTAACAGGCTGCAGACCTTACAAAGGGCCAGGAATAGTGCTTGTTTCATCAAATGGAAAACCTTATGATTCAAGGGGCACTGGACAGAATTCATAGAATGGTCTTGCCTAGTAGTGGGGAATAATTAGCCCTAGACTGAGCACTTCTCCGGTATCACCTAACACATCTTGAAAAGAAGATGTGACAGAACGGCTATAATTAACAACACAACAATAACAAACGTTGGAGAGGATGTGGAGAAAATGGACCCCTCATACACTGCTGGTGGGAAGGCAAGGTACAGCTACTATGGAAAACACTGTGGAGATTTCTCAAAAAACTAAAAATAGAAATACCATATGATTCAGCTATCCCACTACTGGGTATTTATCCAAAGAACATGCAATCAAAAATTCAAAGAGATTTATGCATCCTTCTGTTCACCGCAGCGTTATTCACAATAGCCAAGATGTGGAAACAACCCAAGTGCCCATCAATGGATGAATGGATAAAGAAGATGTGGTATATATACACAATGGAATACTACTCAGCCATAAAAAAAGACAAAATCCTGCCATTTGCAATGACATGGTAGGACCTTGAGTGCATTATGTTAAGCAAAATAAGTCAGACAGTGAAAGACAAATAGCATATGATTCCATTCTTATATGGAAGATAAACAAACATATAGATAAGGAGAACAGATCAGTGACTACCAGAAAAGGAGGGGGTGGGGGAGGGCGAAAGTGATAAAGGGGCTCATATGTATGGTGACAGATAAAAGCCAGACTATTGGTGGTGAACAGGATGCAGTCTACACAAAAACTGAAATATAATAATGTACACCTGAAATTAACACAACATTATAAGCCAATACGACCTCAATTAAACAAACAAACAACAAGACGTGAAATGATCAAACCGTTTTTAAGTTACTTCACCACATCCAAGAACAAAGCTCAAGAATCTTTATAGAAATAAAAATGTATCCAACTAGGTAAAATTAACAATGTCTGACATCTAATAAAATATTTTTTTGGTTGTAATAATTCAACAAATATACCCTACAATGTGGAGAAAAATCAGTTAACCAAAACTAACCCAAAGCTTACACAGATATTAGAAGTAACAGAGGACATTAAAACAATTATAACTAAATTTCATGTTTAAAATATTAAGTAGAGATATATAAGATCTGTATTTTTAAAAACTCAAATCAAACTTCTTGACATGAAAACTGCAACATGGGAGATAAAAAATATACTGGATAAAATCGACAGCAGATTAGACAGATGAAATTACACTTTCACAATTAATTTGCTTTACATGTCTACTGAAAAATGGTTTAAAAAAATTGAAATAGAACAATGGGAGTACATTTAAACAGAAAGAGTAGGGGAGAGAAGTAACAGTAGTTGCACACTGTCCAGGTAGCTTGCACACATGATCACATTTTATTCTCACAATATAATAATCCTCACAACGATAACAATCTCATTTCATTCTCATAATAATAGTATGCATGCTTTCAAAATGAGAAAAACGAAGCTCAGAAAACTTCAGTAACTTGTCTAATATTACACTACTTCAGGTTGTAAGAGCTAACATGTTGAGTCCGTGTCTGTCTGGTTCTTTCATGCTTGACTTCTTTTGGTTTATTTCTTTGACCTCCTGAACATCCATTTCCTGGATCCAAATGACTGTTCCATTTCTCATCATTCCATTCGCATTGCAGTCAGCAGGAAAGAGAAAAATAGGCAAAAGAGGTACACACCTTCCTGTTTAGGGCAGGACTGTGAAATTTGTACACACAACTACTGCTCATTTTTCATTGGGCAAAACTTAGTCATATGCCCACGTGTATATAAAAGGAAGGCTAGGAAATGTAGTCTTTAACTGGGTGCCCAACTAATAATTGACTCTTCCTATGAGTCCCTCTGCAGCTGGCTCCAGAATGCTGCAGCAGAGCTATTCAGTTCAATAAGAACAACATGTTCATTGATCTCCAGGGTAAGAAACAAACTAACAAAAAAACAAAAAAAGAAGAAGAAGAAGAAGAAACAGTTGTTTCCTCCCGTAGTCAATGATAAAAGTACTATTTTTAAAATTCTGAAACACTTAACATATGGTTCTGCTTAACTGCCAGATCTGTCGCATTGTACAGAGATCTAAAGAAAATCCTCCCTTTTGGAGCCAGCAGAAACAGTTAGTGCCCAGAGGGAGCAAATAACCACTATTGTCATGGCCACTTAGAAATCAGATGAATTGTTGCTTGCACTCTACTTTTTGTTAAATAACATGAGAAAGTCGTTGCAAAGACTAACTTCCTTTTGTGATTTTAAACTTTTTAAAATTTCATCTCTACTAGAGGGGATTTAAAACAATAGTAGTATAAAAAAAGATGATTTCTGAAGCACTTAACCAATTCATTAAACAATAAGGAAATAAAATCCCCAATTAAAGGCAGATCCTAAATAAACATTGTACTTTGAAATGACTCTGTTTTTGAAAACTGGCACTTGAATGGTCATTTTCCAGTTTTGAATGCACTGTATTACATTTCACTAAGGAAAAATTGGACAAATTTCTGAAAATTTCCGTTGGATTTGTTGACCACGCAGATATCACAATTTGCATAATTACCAACAAAATGACGAAAAAGGACAAAACAATTTTGAGATGCAATGTGACTGGATTAATAGTACTTTTTTTTTTTTAATCTAAGAGTGATATATACTAGAGAGAAGAAAAATGATGGGAGGTAACCAAAAACAGGACTCTGAACCTGACATTGTTTTTCTTCTGGTTTCTAATCTATCTGAACATAGCTTTGAGTTTTGATCCTCTCCAATACGTCAACCTACAAGAACAGAAACCAGTTTAAGAGGCAAAGCATTTATTTGAGATCAAAGAATTCCAATTGAGAGAGCACAGATTCAGGTAGAAACCAAAATAGTGTCCCAGTTACAGGAGAGGGGCTCAGAGTTTTTATGGGAAAAAAGGAGGAAGATGAGGCAAGTTGTTTTAAAGAAGAGTTCATTGGTGCTAGATGAGGTAAGGCTAGGTTTGTACTTCATAGATTGACTTGAAGTTCGGTCATCAGGCAAGAGGCCAGACTTGTACATCATTGATTGGTTAGCAATTTGGTCATCAGCAAAGTCCAGTTTTATCAGTCCTTACAAAGAAGGATATTCTTGTCCTTACTGACTTCTTAGAATGTTGACAGTTTGGTCCAGTTTGGAAGACAAAGAAAACAAGACACGCAAGGCAATTCCTCTAAAATGGCTGCTCTGGCTCTGTTTTAATATGGCTCCACTCAATTATAGCTCATCACATACAACGATCTTCTTAAAACTGTTGAGAAGAGTGTCGTGGGGATGATCAGGGACTGGCAGGTTATAAACTAGAAAGGATGTAACATATTCGCAGAGTAACCTGTAATATGATGATGATGGGGAGGAATAATTAATAGGAATCAAAAATTTTAATGTAGTTGAAAAGAACTTACTATGGAGGTACGTTCTATATTCTAGAAATAAATGTGAATTTAGCTATACCTCCGGAGATTTCCTCAGGTTCTCACAAATCATTAAGACTTCAGTTTTACTTTAGTTATCATTTCAGATGATTTCTCCTTTTTGGACATATGGAGCTTTCCATTTTATCTTAAAACCACATAAATAAAATAACTACAATTTTATACATTTTTTTAGCTTAAAATGTATAGAGAAGCAAATTTTACCATAAATAATAAGTAGCTTACAAAGAGATTTTCTCAGGTCCAGCTAAGACATAAAGTGTCTTTCTGGCTAAAAAACACTATGATTTCAAGTATTTTCCATTTTTCATATGTTGTTTCCTTAAAGATAAATGGACATGATTCAAATCATATATCAAAAGTACAAGATTAGACACATGGGTTTATGATAAGACCCTTAATCCTGCTTCCAAAATTTCCATTAAAATTGTCTACAAACTATGAAAACATGGGGGGAAAATGTCCACATCAGCAAAGACAGCTATGGAAAAGTATCACCCATATACCAGAAAACTGGTGGAATTTCTCCTCGGTACAATGTCAAATACAACATTTTGTACCAAATCAAATACAAAAAATATCACACCACCTACTGAGAGTTAACACAGTTCCACTCCTCCACTGTCTTTGGTGTACATAGTACTTTTGGTAAGTATTAAGACTAAAACCTTAATAGAATCCGTGTGACACTCTGTTAATTCAGACTCTTTAACTGCATAGTCCTCATTAAGCAATATCTGGTTTCCTGTTACCTTAAGAAACAAACAAACAAAAAAAATAAGAAAACAGACATTACCAAAATTAATACTCCCTCATAATGTTCCTGGGTGGCTGAATCCTCAGATGGTATCTACTAATATCTCCCTTTCATCTGAGGTCATCCAAACACGGAGATTTCTTTGTGAAAATTTTAAATGGAGATACACATCTGTTATCAACAGAACCCAGCTCAATTCTTTCTCAATTTCAAGTCATTATTGGCAAGCATTGGTAATCAGTTTATTAAACCGTCTGAATGCAATGGTGTACAAACCTGAAACATCTTTTTCTTCCTCACTGTGTATGTCACTATTTGAAGTCACCCCTAGAATGACTGCAGAGATTCAACAATCAGCAAATATCCAGTTGTTGAGTAAAATGACAGTCTCTTTTTAGGCACCTTTGTTTTCTATGAGTTGTTCATTTGAAATCTTACTTTGCTTAGCCTGGGACGGTAGGAAGCCCCTTTCATCTACTTTATTCTCTTCCTACCAAGAATACTGCAATTCTAACTTGTTTTTTCTTTTCCCTTTTCTTTATGTTTATAGACAAGGTCCACGGCGTGCTGAGTGATGGTTGGGGATGTCATAACCTACTCAGCCAATTCTTAATGAGTCTTAAAAAAGGTGTTTGGCCCCAATTGCTATCTTACCACTTTCATAGTTTATGCAGACTTTTTGTCTTAGCTTGGCCTCTAACTGCCACTTCTGTTGCAACAAGAAAGCTTCCATTCAACATCTTCTTAGACTCAGACATGTTTGTATAACTGAAAGATATCACGACGCCATCAAAGCTTTCTGCAGCCAAAAGAGATGGAAGCAACGACTTGACAAAATTTCTTAGGGAAGCCATCAAGCAAGGGAATAATCCAGGCTAGGGAAGAATTATTTAGAGATGAAAAAATGGTGTTTCTAAATTATACACAGCGATGATGTTTCTGAATCACAGTTGGACTGTATAGATTAAAAACACTTTGTTACTCCTTCCATTGACAGGTGGGGTTTATTTCTCTTCTTTTGAATCTAGGCGGCCTCTGTGGCTGACTGACCAATCCGATACAGTGGCAGTGAGGCTGTGCTCAATTCCTGGCTCACGCCTTGAGAGACTGGGCAGCTTCCGTTTCCTGATTCTTATCACACTTCCCGTATAGGAAGTTCTACTGCCCTGAGGCGGCCACTCTGCAGAGACCACATAGAAAAACTAGTTGGAGAAGCTCAGAGACTTCATAAAAAGAAATGTTTGCTTAACCAGTCCTCCAGCTCTTCCAGCTCTCAGCTCTTAAAACCATCCCCTAGGAAGCCAGAATGGAACAGAGACAAGTTATCCGGACCTGGACCTGTCCAAATTGCAGATTCATGAACAAACTAATGATTGTTGATATTTTAAACCACTTGGTTTTGGGATTGTTTCATAAAGTAGTAAATAAGTAGAACAAATGGTATAGAAGATAAAGCAACACGAAAAAGACAAACTCTGTAAATTCCCTGAGAAGAGAGAATAAAAAAATGACAAGAAAAAAATCAAAAGCTACAAGAGAAAATTGTAGCTTTGATATGATGTAGAAAATCTGACTTATGAAAAGCAGGAATTTGGAAAAGAGGAAACACGCTTTCTTTTGTTTCTACGTGATGTGGCCATGGATTGTGTAATTTTCTAGAATTTTCTTCAGTTTATAAGTCACAAATCTGTTTCAGAGAAAGGCAGCATGCCCACTATTAAGTACATAAGAAGAAAAATGGAGAAACATAACAGAAACGTTATTATATGTCTACATACCTATGTTATGTCAAATTACTAGACATATGGAAAATCTGAACAATAAATTAAAATTGAATGAAGTGATGTCTACCTTTGAACTTTCCAAATAGATATGATGCCTTCTTTCCAAACATTTGTGAGTTTTTTTTTTAATTGATATTATGCAAGGCTAAAAGATAAAACATTGTTAAATACAAGAAAGGAAAAATTAAATACATCACTCTCTAAATATAATGTTATTAAAAATATATATTAAAGTTTAAACAATGCATGCAGAATAATTGGTGAGAATCTGTTTTTTCCAACACTACCACCACCACAAAGCATATTTATCCTCCAAAACACACTTTCACATCTGAGGGAAAAATGTATATTTATACTTTGACGAAAAAGCAAAGTTGTATTCACATATAAATAAATAGCTTAAATAGCTTACTTTAAAAATGAAGCATTAAAAATTTATAATAAAAATTTAAATATTTTCATTTTTATTTACTTTAAAAATATATTCCATTTATTTTTATTTTAAAATTATTAAGAATAATGATATATAAAAATAAATGACATGGGGGCCGGCCCAGTGGCTTAGTGGTTAAGTGCGCACGCTCTGCTTTGGTGGCCCGGGGTTTGCAGGTTCGGATCCTGGGCACGGAACTATGCACCACCTATGAAGCCATGCTGCAGTGGCATCCCATATATAAAGTACAGAAAGATGGGCACGGATGTTAGCCTGGGGCCAATCTTCCTCAGCAGAAACAAGAGGATTGGCAACAGATGTTAGCTCAGGGCTCATTTTCAGAGGTTTGAAAGTGAAAAATTAAATAAACCTGCAAAAATAGCAGAAATGAGAAAAATTGTAAAATGAATATATTAACAAAGAAAAAACTGGATTTATAAATAATTTGTAAATCCGATCTTAAAACAATAAAATAGTACAAGTGCTGTCAAATTATTTTGAAAGTGAGATAAAATATAAGTAAAAATTATAAACTAGAAAGTTTATATAATAATATAAACGTATATTTCTTTAATTATAAGAGAAACATTATATGCTAATATAGCTGAAAAATCTCAATAAGAGAGTAGATTTTTGGAAAAGTATAATTTACCAAATTTGACCATGGAATTGCAAAATTTATTAGCCAAACAACCTGAGAAAAACTGAAAAGGTCAATAATGTATTGTTTTTATAAAGGACAGGATTCTACTTGAGATCTTTTAAAATTATGATTCTAATTTCAATGTTTTATAGACGATTTTAGAAAATAAACAAAAACTATAGAAACTTTCCCACACCATCTTATTAATCCAGAATTTTGACAAGATATCAAATTTTGACAAGAAAATTGCCAATAATGTTTAAGAACATACATGTCATATAAGGAAAACCTAAAGGCAAGTGCCAAAATACTAAAAATGATATTTATTAATAATATTTTAATAACATGAGGGAATGCTTGTGTTATTATATCAATCGAAAAAGCAGAACACAGTAATATATCTTTTATTTTGCAGAAAAATTATATGAAATACTGGAAGGAAATAAACTCAAGATCAATATGAATAATACCACTAAGGAGATTAGGTATGTCAGAATTTCTTGTTCATACTTCTCTTTACTTCTAATTTTATAGTAAACATGAAATACTTTTATAGTTTAGTACATTATTTTACAATAAAATGTTAAAAATAAAAGTCTACTTAAATATATCGCAAAGATTGCATCATCTATCAAAAGAAATATAATATTTTGTGTACATGTACAGCTTAAAGAAAGTCCATTTTAAGTGCCCATGTTTTAATTTGAGAAATGAGGGAAATTGACAAGTGTTACTAAAATGTTAGCATTATACTAGATGCTTCATTTCTTTTTGAAAAAATATCCATTATAATACAATGAAGTATGAGTAACCCTTACTGTTTTACGCTTCATGGTATACAAATCTATGAGCATATCAACATCAACTGAAGTTGAAAGAGTGATATGTAGGTCACAGGACCTTGAATTTCCAACAACTACCATCACTGTAGTAATTGGATACAAATTAGAATTATTTTGATTGTCAAAATAAGCACCACATAAGTCTACAGATTTCCAGAACAATCAATCTAATAGTGTTTAAATGTGGATGCTACTTCAGTTCACTTTTTATTTCATTAATCCTATTCTCATGAGACCCTGTACAATAGAATAAAAGTTAAAATCTCTAAATTTTCAGATCTTAAAAGATTAAAAAGTAGTTACATATTCAAGAGTAGAATTTGAATCACATACAAAGTTCAGAATAAAAAAACAAAATCAATATCTAACAAAGTATTAATCAATCACAGTTAAGACCATGTGTTTTAAAATATATTGGTTTTATTCCTTTAACTCTTTGTCCAGAGATTAGATTGTGCGTTTACTTACTGTATAATAATATTAAGGATTTGGGTAAGTTTTGGAAGAAATCACATCAATATAATCCACAAAAATTAACCTGATATTCATTCATACAGTCAGCAAACATTTGCCAGCTACCACATATAACTGTGTTAGAGTATGCTCTATAGATAAACTGATGAGTTAGAAATGGTCCACAAACCTAGACAATTTTAATGGAAAGAAACAGATTTGCAAATGAAAAGAAGTTTCTGGTGTTTCAATGACTATATAGGGCACAATGTGTGTACAGAGATTTATGGGGCCAGTTTTGCCAATGGTTGTCCAAAAACTCTTCATGGAAAATTAATACTTAAATTGATTTTGCAGTTGAGCAGAAAGGGCAACATCAGCAAATAATACATTTAATAGCACAGCTCCTTTTGGGATCTGCAAGTTATTCAGAAGTGCTAAAGCACGGGTGGTAGTGTGACGTGGGGAATCACAGGAAATGCAGAAATAAAGGCAGGCAGGAAACAGATAAAGCAGGGCTTTGTCTGCTTTAGCATGGATTTTGACTTCTTCTCTATGTGTAACAAGTAGTCATTGAAGAATTTTAATCATAGAGTGCCATAATTAGATACATGTTTTACACTATATTGGTAAGAATCATCATGAGAAGAATCTAGAGGGAAAGCTGGAGAACATGCATTTATTCTAGTAAAGAAATGTTGAAAGAAGTTAGAAGCAATGCAATGAAGAACGAGGAAAGATGTAAGGAGGAAAGGATCAATAGTAATTTGACACCAACTGATCATAGGAGAGTGAGGGAGAAGGAATACAGAAAGAAGCGGGTATACAGAAAGAAGGAATACAGAAAGATGGGTACCCCATCTCTGATGGGGTAATGGGGCGGATGGTAGGGGTAATGGGGCGGATGGTAGGGCCAATGACAAAGACAGAGTGTTTAGGAACAGAAGCAGGATCAGCAGAGCTATGGGATAAAGAGACAAGGAGGAGTAAAAATTTGAATTTAGTTTTGAACACATTTAATGTGAAGTATGTTTGGGACATCTGGAAGGAGATATAAAGTAGTCTTATAAATATGCAAGTGTAAATCACAAGACAGTGAATAGGATGAGAAATGTTTTATTTGGGTTTTCAGCATTTTGGTAATTCCTGAAATTGTGTGAGGAAGTCACTACATGGATGAAAAGGATTGGGGGAAATTGTTGAGGACAGAACTTGGGGCGGTGCCATAGTTAAGAGCTATGCACAGGAAATATCACCCATGAAGAAAATTGAAAAAGACTGATGAAAGAAATAGGATAAGACTTAGAAGACAGGAGACTTGGAAAGATAAAAATGATTGACTGTTTTATATTCAAAGGAGATTCTTGTAAACTCATGTTAATTTGATAATTATTTAAACATATGTAAAATATTGCACGAACTAGCCAAAATATACCTTTCAAGATTTTGTAAAGTATGCTATTATAATGTGTACCTACAAATCCATTTATCAGAGATCATGAAGAAAAAAAATTAGTAATTAAAAGTGTAAATCTCTTATCTTTCAAGGACATTGATATTCATTTTATTCAGGAGACTTAAAGAATTCTTGAATTTTGCCTATCCTACTAAAATTTTATATGCAGGTCTTGGCAATTTAAATATGTTTACTGTCTAAACCCAATTTAATTGTGTCACTATTGTATTGTGATGAATTGTTTTCTTTCTTCTTGAAAAATTTGTCTCAAATTTCTAATTGTTCCGTAACAAATATTTTAGCAGGATGAAGACTAAACTAAATGTTTTCTTTCAATGCACTTGTGTTATTTTGCTTCAATGACTCTATCACTTGAGGTAGTTGTCTTTTATTTTTAAAAAAATGGTCTTCTTTCTTAAGTGTATTTGCTGATTGAGCATTTTTAAAGGATTATTTACTTTTAATTGCTTCTTTTTCAGAGCCTGAAAAAGTCTTCTGAGTGATGTACAATTGAATCTTTTCTCGCTGAAACAAATAGGGAATGATTTCTTTCCCAGAAAGTTTACAGGATTCCTCCTGCTCATTGCTACACGATTTTTTTTTCATTTTAAATACAAGGCACTGATTCAGAACATTCATTCAGAATTATTTACGTTTAGCTTTTTGTCAGAAGTTTAATGATTATGAATCAGAATGACTGAGAATGGAAGCAAATGATGGACTGGCTTAGAAGAGGGCCACACAAGCTACATTGTACTACAACTGGGATAAGACAAATGACATAAGGGAGACAACTAGGAGAACATCCCTCATTACGCCATTCCCTCCCTTTCCTGTATTACAAAGAAATGACTAGGTGACTTAGAGGTGAAATAGCTAAGGTTTCCAGTTCTCTCGAAATAGCACAATTTATTGATTTTCTGAAATTCTCTGACCATGTGTACTCTTAACTTCCTCTTGCTCACTGGCATTTTTATTGTGTAGCTTATGAGGCCTGTGATAGCTGTAGCTTTCCTGGTTCTAGAATCCAAGGAAAAGTTATATCATACCAAATTTTAAAACAGAATAATTTATTCCTGAATTATTAATTTCGTATGTTCTAAGGGTTCTAGGAAATAACTTCTTCCTTGTTCTCTTATCTATGCGCTTGCAAAGTCATTCATTTCTCACATTCGAGAAACTTTATTTTCTTTATTCATTAATATTTTAGAATGATTCTCCAATTTCTTTACTGGTTCCCATTTCCGATTTCCTATCTAGCATTCCCCAAGGCTATTTACTCTCGTGATTTTATAGACTTAGGTATTCAGAAATAAACTCAGAGATTATTTTAGAATCAATTTCTCCTAATTTTTAAATTAAAAAATTGAAGGCCAGTGTGACTGGTTTTGCTAAGTGAAGGGGCTCAATGTGGAAGTCAGTTCTTTTTAGACTCCAACCGATCTCCACTCTTTCTGGAATGTTACCAACAAACCAATTGCCGTCTAAATGAGTTTACCACATGTGAGTTTTCGTTGCTATGGAGTACAGAATCAGTTTCCATTTACTTGGTATTTTCTCCTGTTGTCTGAACTAGATGGATGTCCTCAACCACTGGGAATACAATATACTAACAATGAAGTTCTTACTATTTTATAAGCACTTATGCAATGTTCCAAATTCAATCCATACTATAACTTTAGGTAATTTTTGTTATACTACATTTTAACTCACTAAAGAAGGAATTACTAGATTTCTAAGATATGTATATATGAAAATCAAAAGTCAATGAGTCTTTTTCAAAAGTTCAAGTTTATTCTAACAAAGAAAAAAGAAATAGGAAACAAAACTATTGGTTATTGAATTATATTAATATTTACTATTTATTCAAGCTAATAATTTTTTAAGTGCTCCACGTTGCTCTCCAGGATTATTTTAGCATATATGAAAGTATCCACCATAAGAAATCAAGGTGAGATGATGCTCAGAGTTTCAATGTTATGTTCAAACTTCAGTACCTCTAGTTGTTGTAGGATAATTTTCTTCTTCATTTATCTTTCCAAGCTACCACAATAAAAGAAAAATACTTTCCCCTTTAGGAATTTCTTTCCCTTTCTTCTCTTCAAAAGTTTTTGTTTCCCTAAAATAAAATATTGACTGCTTCTTTGAACATTTATTCTCCCCAGCAATGCCAGAAACTAGAGCACAATTATTGATTAGCAGACTACTATCTCAAATTGTTTCTCTTTTTATTTATTCCTTTTCAATCTGTGTGCTTTTCATTTCTTTATCTTGCCCTGTAGCACTGGCTAGGACCTCCAGTATAATGTTGAATAGAAATGGTAGAAGAGGACGTCTTCATTCTCAGAAGGAAACTTTCAATATTTCACCATTAAATATTGTGTATTTTCGCCCCCAACAACAAATATGTGGTTTTTCCACACCGACAAATTCTCCCACGCCAACCAATTCAATTAAATTCTCCCATGTCCACCAATTCAATTAAATTCTGATGCTAACTATCTACAGTTAGCACAGACCCCACAAGTTAAGTGCTCAGTCCCACAAGACTGCCCCACTTCAGATGCCAGCTGCGAATGAGGTGCCCAGCCTACCCACATTTCTGCCTGGCAAGCTACAAATATAAGGGATTTCCATGACACCCCTTCAGGTTAAATAATTTGCTAGAATGACTCACAGAACTCAGGAAAACACTTTACTTACTATTACTAGTTTGTTATAAAGGATACAACTCAGGAACAGCCAAGTGGAAGAGATGCATAGAGCAAAGTATGGTGGTTGGGGGCAGGGTGAGGAGGCATGGAACTTCCACACCCTCTCTGATGTGCCACCCTCCCAGCATCTCAGTGTGCTCACTAACCTGAAAGCTCTCCAAACCTCATTGTTTAGGGCTTTTGTACGGAGGTTTCATTATATGGTCATGACTGATTAAATCATTGGCCATTGGTGATTGACCTCACCTTCCAGTATTCCTCCCTTCCCAGCAATCAGAGGACGTGGCTGAAAGTTCCAACCCTCTAATCACATGGTTGGTTCCACTGGCTACCAGCCTCCATCTTCGAGCTAGCTAGAGGCCTACAATAGTCCTCTGATTGACATAAACTCAGGTCTAGTTGAAAGGGGCTCATTATGAGTAACAAAAGATACTCCTATCACTCAAGAAATTCCACAGGTTTTAAGAACTCTGTGCTAGGAACCAGGGACAAAGACCAAATATATTTTTTATTATACCACAAGTATCATGATTATCATGATTGCTGTAAACCAGTGGTACTCAATCAGGGGTGATTTTTACCCCAGGGGACATTGGGCAAAGTCTGGACACATTTTGAGTTTCCTCACTGGGAGGATGGTTACTATGGGCATCTATTGAGTAGAGCCAAGGAAGCTGCAAACATCCTACAAAGCACAGGGAAGTCCCCCAAAGCAAAGATAATGTGGTCCAAATTTTTGATGGTGCCATGGTTGAGAAACCCTGCTATAAAGGATGTAAATCATATGATTATTTTCTTTTTATTTTGTCTGTTAATACGGTAAAATACTTTGCTTGGTTTCCAAACATTAAACCATCCTTGCATTCCTAGAATAAAGCCTATTTGGCCATGATATATTATCATTTTTGTATATCGCTGGATTTACTTTCCTAACACTTTTTAAAAAGTATTTTGCATTTATGTTCATGAGAGACATTTACTTGCAACTTTCCTTTTTAGAAAGGTCAGTCTGGTATGGTACTGAAAATATACTGGATTCATAAAAAGAGTTTGAGTATATTTAAACTTTTTATATCATCTACTAAGAGTTTGTGTAAAATTTATGATATTTCTTCCTTAAATGTTGGGAATAATTTATCTGTGAAGACTTTTGGGCTGAAGGTTTTCTATATGGAAAGTTTTTTTAAAAAAATTAAAGATTCAATTCTTTTAACAGATAAAGGACAATTTTGGTTTATTTTTCTTGTGATGGTTTAGTAAGTTGTGCTGTTTGAGGAAATTTCCCATTTCATACAAATTGTAAAATGTTATCACTGTGAAGATTTCATAACATTTTCTATTTAATATATAAAATGCTTCTAGGGATGTTACCCAATTAATTTGATATGTTTATTTATGAATTAAAATGGGCTTGTCAATTTTATTAGTCTTTTAGAAAAACAAGTTTAAATTTACTGATTTTCTTTAATTCATGTATTTTTATTCAATTAATTGCTGCTTTTTGCTGTTGTGTTTTCTTCTTTCTATTTTTTTTAGGTTAGTTTTGTTTCCTTATTTTAGGTAGAAGCATAAATCATTGAATTTCAGTTTCTTTTCTTTTCTAATATATGCAATCAAGGATATTAATTACTCTCTTAGCAATTTTTTTTTAATTTTTTAATTTTTTTTGGTGAGAAAGATTGGCCCTGAGCTAACACCTGTTGCCAATCTTCCTCTTTTTGCTTGAGGAAGAGTGACCCTGAGCTAACTTCTTGTGCCCATTTTCCTCTATTTTGTATGTGGGATGCCATAGCATGGCTTGATGAGTGGTGTAGGTCTGCACCTGGATCTGAACCTGTGAACCCCAGGCTGCCAAAGCAGTGTGCCCTGAACTTAACCACTACACCATTGGGCTGCCCCAATCTCTCTTAGCAATTTTCATCTACAACTCACAGATATCAATGTTTCATAGTCTATTTCTCATTCAAGTTATAATATAATTGTATTTCTGTTGAATTTTTTTTGTGACCCATGGATTTTGTAGAAGTATATGGTTTAATTTTCATGCGGTTGAGTATTTTCTAATTGTCTTTTTATTGATTTCTAATTTAACTTCAATGTTGTAAGAGAACATGCTCCAAGTGATTTCAATCCTTTGGGATTTGTTCAGGTTTACTTTACTGCTTAGAACATCATCACGTTGGATAAATGTTCTATGTGCACTTGAAAAAGATATAAATTCTGCATTTTTTTGTACACTGCGTTTTGTTTGGGTAAAATATGTCAAGTGTATTAACTGAGTTGCTCAGATATACTCTATCCTTACTGAGTTTTTTGTCTGCTTATTCTACCTTCTATTGAAATGTATATTAAAGTCTCACAATGATTTTAGAGTGTTTATGTCTTCTTTGAACTCTGTCAATTTTACTTTAATGTATTTTGAACCTATATTAATGAGTGTGTACTTTAAACCTATATTAATAAGAATACATAGATTAAGGATCATAATAATTTTCTATTGATTTCTCAATTTAACATCTTGAAATCTCTATCTCTGATATTGCTTCTTGGCTTGATGTCTACTTTGCCTTATGTTGATACGGCTTTCTTTTGATTAGTGTTTGTTTAATATATCTTATCATGTGTTTTCTTTCAATCTTTTGATCCCTTTATTTAAGGTGTTGTCATATAAATAGCATATAGATTTTGCTTTTATATCCAGAATGACAATTTTAGTCCTTTACTTAAAAGATTTTACCCATTGACAATTAATGTAATTACTGATACAGTTGTGTTTATATTGAGCATCTGACTAATTTTTTCTATTTGACTCATCTGTCATTAATTTTTTTTTCTTTTTCACTTCTTTTAGATTAATCTAAAAGGTTTTTTTTACACCCATCCATCTATTAAATATTTGATCACATATTTTATGTTCACTTTTTTCTTTTTCCCTGCCTTCTTTTGGGTTAATAAATTAATTACACACACTAACCTCCTATTATTTATATTTACCCATGCAATGTCACTTTCTGGTTTTCTTCATTTATTCTTACTTTTTCATGTTTTCACCTAGTAATATTGCTTTACTTTTAATGAAAAATTTCCCTAAGTGTTTTCTTTGTTTTTCCTGTTGTCTTTTCAATTTATTTTATTGTGGGCCTGCTGGCAATATCTTCACTCAGTTTTTTATTTATCTGAAACTATCTTTATTTCAATATCAGTTTAGAACATATGTTTCTGAATATAGAAATCTGGATTGACATTTATTTATTTTAGCAGTTTAAAGGTAACATTTGACTCTCTTCTGGCTTCCATAACTTCTGTGAGAGATCAGATGAGATGAAAATTATATGCCTTGTATTTTTTCTATCTAGCTGTTTTAATATTTTCTCTTTATTTTTAATTTTGAGTAGTTTGACTCTGATGTTCCTAGACTGTGTTTTCTTTGTATTTATCCTGCTTGGGTTTTGCAGAATTTCTTAAACTATAAGTTGAGATTTTTCAGCAGTTTTGGAAAATTCTTGGCTATTTATTTGCTTCATGCTCATTCTCTCTCCCTCCTTTCTGGGTCTCCAAATAGTATTTGGATGTTTAGACTCTACTCCACAAGTTATCTTGCATCTGTTTATTCCCTTTCTATGCTTCAATATCAATTTTCTATTGACATGTTTTTCAGTTCACTAATCTTGTTTTCTCTTTTGTCCAATCTGCTGAGAAACCCAGCCAACTGGTCATAATTTCAGATATTGTATTTTTTAGTTCAAGAATGTCTAACTGATTCTTTTTAGATATCCTCATTCTATGTCGCAATTCTCCATGTTTTCATCTGTCTTTTCTACTGTTTCCTCTAGATTTTTAACATATTCATAACTTAATTCATTTTCTGTTAATACCAACATCTAGATTACCTAATGGTATGCTTTTATTGTCTCTTTTATACCCTTGATTATCAGTCCAAATGTCCTGTTTGCTTTAATAAAGTGTCTCATAACATTAAACTTAATGACAGATATTTTCTATTATAATTTTTAGTGGCTGAAGGTGATTTAACTTCTACCAGAGTTTTCCCATTCCTCTGCTAGGCAGAAAAAGTATGGGCCAAACCCTTCAATCAAAATATGGATTGAACTGAGTCAAATCTAGGCTTCAGTTTTGATACATCTCAAACTACTTCTGCGTAGCTCTGTTTCTAGGACATGTCCCTCCAGGTCTTTCAATGAATATCTAGCATCAAATTGCCTCCTCAGTCCTAAGAGACTGAAAAAAATACACGTTGTCTTTTGAAAATTTTTGATTTAACGTTGTGGCTTCCTAACACACACATCTTCAGAATTCAGGATATTTCTTAAAAACGGCAGTATGTGTGAAGTTTCTTGAGTCTCCAATTTTTTTCCCTCTAGCGCTACATAATTGCCAAAGCCTCTTCTGGTTTCTCCTCAGTAGTGGCCCTCTATCTAGAGCTAACACAGAATCTTAATCTCTGTGAAGTCTGTACTCAGAATTGCCAAATTCTCCCAGGGATATTTGCAGACCCTTAGTTTACTTGGAGAGTTTTTCTGTTCTCTGCTCTCCAGAATTGTGCTCCTTTGATTCTTTGTGCTTCCACAGCTCTCTGATAGCCTTAATATAGGACAATTGTAATATTCCATTTTTTCTCATTTTTGTTAGTGGGAAAATTGGCCTGCCTTGGACTACATCATTTTACTTAATCGTTAAAGCTCTCTCTCATTTTAAAATTAGCTGATATTCTATTTCACTGTAGCTGCAGTGTTGATCTTAAAGTAACTTGATAATAGTGAGAGAGAAAAGAAGAAAGAGCACTCAAATGCTAAAGTGGATTTTTTTTTGGTCAGTTGTACTACACATAAAATTTTTCCTGTCTCAAGTTATAAAGTTCTAATGCCCACTGGTTTTGGCAAAATAATCAGTTTCAAGTGGCACTATTTCTATTCTTATCTAAGTCTAGCTTAGATGTTCATACCATTTCTGCTTACTGACTTCAGACTAAGTTGTCTTTTTGGAATAATCTTGTGTTCAGTAGAACTAATAACACTTCCATTTAGTTTGCAGAATATCTCCACCACAAAACCGCTGAACTTCTGTGAGTCAACATTAAGCAGGTCTGCTTGTAGCTACAGAGCTTCCCAGACTCAATCTGTATAATTTCTCTCTTAATACATCTTCTTTGTACAGAAAGAGCAACCTATTTCACAATCAAATATTGGGATTTACTCATCTTCTCTTTTACCTTTTAGTTAAGGTAAAAGAAAAGAAGAAGAACATAAAGTAGAAGGCATTTCCATCATTGTGCACATAAAAGATCCTGGCAAGTCAAGAAGGGTTTGGGATGGGTTTTGAAAAAATTAAACTTTACTCAAAAAAAATACCTTGTAGTACAACAACCTGTATAGCTGGAAGATTCCAGATCAACTCTAAGGCCAACATAAAGCCAGAGGATAATGAAAATAAACAAAGAAGAAAAATGATTTAATATTTCTTCCCCAAATAAGTATGAAACAAAGGTGAATTGTTTCATAGCATAAAGTAGACAGAAATGAATCATATGTTCAATTTCCCAAGAATAAGATAAAATGACATTTAAAGTATTTTAAAATGGCACATTGTGCATTGACTTTGAAGATATTATTCCAAAGTTCTAATAATAGAGCATAATCCATTTCATTTAGACTTCAGTTAAATGTGTTTTTGATGTAATAATACATTAACATAATATTCTAATATTTTAAATTATGACTTCAGGTCATGACTAATTAATCTATGGGGTTTTATTAGACTCTTTTAAACCCAGAAATAGTTGGTAAAAAGAAAAATGATGTTTTAATGACTATTTTAAAGCAGTTTAGTCTTTAAAAAGAAATCTGGCTCTCAAAGTTCAAAATTAAAATTAAAGCATGATTTAATGTTTAACTTCTTTCATTTGTTTGGACTTATAATTGAAAGGGACAGCTAAATAAGTAGGCGCAAAGAGGCTCATTTATATAGTAACACAATTTTTATGTTGATAATTTTTCTATATTTTGGGAGTCATGAAAATTTGAAGGAGTTTTTAATTTTTCTAGATGATAAAACATTGACATCTCTACCTAGAAATAATTTTGCATATATCCTATACATAATGAATATTGACAATATCAAGCTATATTAATTAAGAATCATGAACAAGGATTATAAATTTTTCTAGAATCAGTTCATTTGGTGCAAAACATGAGTATATTAGACGGCAAAGTATATACTTACAACTTTCCAAAATGAATGACTACCATAAGTAGACCTAGATATTGTGTATTCTTCCTAGACAGTAAAAGCTTATACCACAAACTAACTGTACAAAAAGATACCAGATGTCAGGATCCGTTAGGTGATCCCTTAATAGAAATGAGCCATCCAAAATTACAAGGGAACAACTTGTGACTTTCCAGAATAATGCCAAAATCTCGATGGAATTTATTCACTTATTCTTTCATAAATCAAGTGATAATTCATGAAATTTTCTAGTTTATTTGTAGCTTGGATTTTTACACTAATCCTGTTTTTGTTGATTACTGTTAAGTCAAGATACATTTTTAAAACTATTTTGAATTATATACTCACAAATGTGCCAGTTCGGAGGTGGACAAACTAGAGCCTGAGAGAAAAACCTAGCCTACCACTTATTTTTCCATGGCTCGTGATCTAAGAATGGTTTTTACATATTTAAATGGCTGAAGAAAATCAACAGGAGAATTAGATTTTGTGACATAATAAATTTTAGAGCCCATCTCTAAAGTTGTATTGGAACACAGAGCTAATTAGAAATTGTGAAGAGTCTGAGAATTTACCTTAGTTATTGATTACACATTGGAGTGATAATAATATTTTGGATCTATTGAGTTACATAAAATGATTGTTAAAATTAATTTCACCTCTGTCTTTTAATAGGACTATTAGAAAATTTCAAATTACATATGTATCTCACTTTATATTTCTATTGGACAGTGCTGTTTGATAATTGATCTCACTAATGATCTACCAGAAAGGTGTGAATAAGAGTTTCATGTCTCTTTTGATAGAAGTAACTAATCAATACAACAGAATAATTTTCAGATCCTACAAGAGATTGGAGTTACTTATACCAACAGTAACAGAGAGTATGACAAAAAGATAAATGATGATATCAGGAATATAAGGTCAGTCCAATTGGAAGCCCTCTCTGCCCTTAATTCCCCAATTTCTTTTTCAATAAGAATTGACAATATTGCAAGATTCAATGGTTTTGGAAAAGATGAGTATAGAGCCTTTAGATAGCTCACACCCAGCAATCACCAAAAATATCCACTATATTATTACTGTTTTTTAAGCTGCAGAACACTTTCTTCATAGAAAATTTTACCGGAAAATTCAAATTGTTATAGAAGCAGAATTACTCTGATTAAACTTAGGTTGTGTGTCCTGAATCCCGATTTACTCAGATTTCCCCACACCTGTCCCAGCCTTACAGCAACTTGAGAGAACCATGCAACTCGGCTTGAAGAGAAGAATGTGAAGACACAGTTAAGTCAGAGTGTGAACATGCTGAAGTCTTTCCACTAGTGCTTCATTGTCACAAAATCAATGGCTATTTTTTTAACTTGAAATATAAAATTCAATACTGAATCTTTTTGAGAATAGTTCTCATACTATATATTAATATATGAACTTGAAACTAAGTGTATATGATTTATGATTCTCTATAAATAAAAATATATTTCCTAACCTTTAAAAAAATTCACACAGAATTTTGTATTAATTTGAATCATATGAAATTGTCAATTATGAAAATGGTAAATTCACATGGTTTTATAAAATAGATTAAAAAGATACTGATAATGGGTGTAATGGCTACTTCTGTTGAATTTCTATAAACAAGATTCTTTCACTCTACTATTATTATACCCCAGCTTAAAACCAACACCAGACAGAGGTACTTAGTAAAAAAATAACTATGTGATAGGACAGTTGGATCTGAATCATCTGAGAAAGTCCTCCAATTATGCAGAAGAGAGGATCAAGTTGGTTAGTTGATGATCTGATGCGCAACTGATACGTATCGTTTGGGATTTTCTATTGTAGAACAACTTGCCTCAGCCAGATTATATAGCCTAAAGAATTAGCTATTGAGCAAAGGGGATTTAAAATCAACTTCTCCTCCACTCACGCTTTGAAATCAATCTCAAATTATCAGCTGACTTATTGGTAACCATCTTCAATGCTGCAGCTTTCTAAGTCAATACCGTTACATGGAGTTTCAGACTGTGGGAGAGATCTTTTTTTAATAGAGAGTTATATGCATACACCAAACTATCCTTCTAAAAACCAGGAGGAATTTTCTTTTAGATATGATCTGGAAGCCCAAAATATAGGCATACGTGTTTGAAAACACTGTAATTCTTACTTTAAACTATTAATTCATCCAACATCTATTTTTTTTTTTAAAGATTTTATTTATTCATTTTTTTCCCCCCAAAGCCCCAGCAGATAGTTGTATGTCATAGGTTCACATCCTTCTAGTTGCTGTACGTGGGACTCGGCCTCGCGCTGGACGGAGAAGTGGTGCCTCGGGGCGCGCCCGGGATCCAAACCCGGGCCACCAGCATCAGAGCGCGCGCACTTAACCGCTAAGCCACGGAGCCGGCCCCATCCAACATCTATTGAGCACATTTTGATAATTGTACTAGATACTGAGAATAAAAAGACTATTTACATCCTAGTCCATGTCTTACAAGAACTCACAGTTCAGTTGGGGAGAAAAGCCAGTGAACAGTATATATAGGTGATAGTTTAAGCCATTAAGCCATGGATGTTAATACATTTTTAAATTTGCTATCCAAGTTCTTAAGAAATTAGAAAAATACACCTTTTTAATTCTACAGTGGAGGCCATAAATGTCGTTTCTGTTTGTCAGACCTATAAGAAGCTGGTTGGAAGTAAGAATGCAAGGACGTGGGCCAAATTATTGCAGTAGTAATACAGAGGATGTAGTATTGGGATGAGTTTTAAGAGGTACTACACTACAAAGTGTACTAACATTTTTTAGTTACAAATTCTTATTTGTATGGTTATGATTTTTGTTTTGATGATTGTGTAGCCAGAAGGCAAATTATACCAGTTAAGAATCCAAAAACCTAATACTGGGAAACAAATTCATATGTTCTATGATTATCTTTGTTGAAATTGAACAGTTTTATCATCCCATTCCCATCTTATTCCACCCCACCCTGTTCCGTTAATAGTTTTGTGCAAAAAATGGACAAAACAATTTTGGGGAAAATAACTGTTTCACTATAGTACATTAATGGAACAAAACCAAACCACTTTAAGGTTGATGGTATTCAAAGTTGAGTCCTGTCAGAAAACTAACAAACTAACTGACTTCGTTTTATTTTCAGAAATCCTTTTGAAGAATTGAATCTGACCTACTTCTAATCAATGTTCTATCATGCTAAAATTCATAATTGCTAAGTGTCTTCTGTATTTGGGAACCAGTACAAAAATGTTTGCTATGGAAAATTCCGGGAATAAGACATTTCCTTGATCTCACAAGCAAAATGATATATCTTAATAAGAAGGGTTTTCTTATTTAAAAAAAACTTGAAAGTAGAAATTTTTAAATTGTTTATATTTTGAGACAGACACTGAAATAATTTCAAAAGTAGAAAATACATTTAAAAGTCTTTATGGTCACTGAATTTAACCGAGAGACTTGATGAAGTTTAAAAAATATGAAACTTCACGCCTGCTGGATAATGGGCATAAACTTTATAAGTCACTCAATTTTCTAAGGTCTACAGACATTTCCTTATTGTTTTCAAGAGATAACACTAGTCATGTGCTATTTATTAGATTATTGGAAATTTAGGAATTTGAGACATTTTACTTTGAAAGTTAAATAAACCAATTATCTCTGGTTAGTTGCCTTTTTACTAGTTCTAAATATAAATGAGATGATATTTTACTTTTTTGTCTTTTACATGCCGGTTTATACGCCACATTTTCCGTAAGATCTTCCCTAACTCCCTTTATACAAAAGTTATTTCTACTTTATTTAATTCCACAAATCCCTGTTAAAATCTTACTATGTGGCACTTTGGTAAGAACTGAGGATGGAAACATGAGAAACTCATGGTCCTCTACCCCCCCCAGGAAAGTACTTGTATTTTCTTTTAGCACTTGAATTATTCTGCCTGTGTTTCCCATTAGGTTCTAATGGAGGGTTCTTGTTTTATTCATCTCTTTCTCCTGAACATGCAGGTGAATGTCCAACTCAGAGATATATTAGATGAATGGAATTGTTGAAATGAAGTATATCCCGTTTCATAAAAACTTAATATCTTTTGCCTATTAAAGATCACTTTCTATTTTTCATGACTAACATGGTTTTCTAACATGAGAGATTCAATGTAATCAGTATAGAAAAGAATGGTACAGAGGAAAAATAGACAATCTGGCTGCTGACCTGTAAATTCCAGTGTAACGTAAACCATGGCTGTCTCTTCTCCGTGTATCCCCACATCCTGGCACAGAATCTGGTTCATAGTGGATGCTAAGAGTCTTTTTACTGACCAGTTGATTGACAGAATGGGAGAATCATGGATGGACTTCACGCTCTGCCGGTGACTTGATGTGTGATTTGGTATCTATGGTGTAACCCCTACATCTCTGTCGCACTCTCTGGAAAATAGATTTAATCTTTACAACCAGGTTGAGTGTGAAGATTCCCTGGGATAAATGTTCATAAAAATGCTTTGTAAACTATAAATCCCTGAACAATTACATTAATATTAATTATAATCTTAAAATATAAAAACACACATGGTATTTTTTGCATTGCTTATATAAAGAGATAAACCAAACACAATAAATGCTCCTAGTTTCTCTGGCATGTATTTTAATGTGATAAGATATTTAGACTTTCTTCCTTGCCATTTCTTCTGTAGTGTTATTGCTTTTATTGAATCTCTGCCATTCAAATTATAGCTTTAAATAATGATTTTTGTATGATAATTCACAAAGTAGTTAACACTTTTGTTCAAAAGAATTTTTAATTTTAACTCAATTTAGGCCGTGGTAAACCCAAAAACATTTTTGATGTATTTTTGTTAATGGGGTACGTTATCTTAGCAAGAGTCTCAATAGTTTAAAAAGTGCAGAAGTTTTAGTTTCATTATAATTTCTAAAGTTTTATCCTATACATTGAAGTACATGTTTTTATGTATTTACTTGCCCTCTCTTTGCCAAATAGACACATGAATATTCATAGAGATAGTTATAAGTTGAACATCCCCCAAAGTTTCTAATATTTAGAACTATTCAATTTTTACTGTCAAAATCTGAGGATGCCCTCAAAATTTACCAAATAAAAATTTGTTATATAAATACGAAACATATCAAATATTTATGGAGTACTCATATTAAGTTGAGTTAGAATTAGCAAATATAAATAAAGGCCTCATTTTTGTATGCAGTGTCTATTTGTAGCAAAGGTAAGGCTAGTGATAAGGCTGGAGACTTTCTAAGCCCAGAGGGATCTTTCCCTATATAAAGATACCTTAACACTTTCTGCTACTTTAAGGGAAAGGTAACCTTTTCTTAATGATTACCCATGGGTTACTGACAAATTAAAACAAGTTTTTCTACTTTCTCTTCTAGCATATATGTCTTGCTCTTCTAGTACCAGATTTTATTGCAGGATATTAGGTTACTATACACAAATAACAAAAGTGCAATGATAATAATAAAAATTTGGCAAAGTTAGTAAAGTAATTGGGATTAAAATTCAAACAGGCTATCCATGGTCTTATCAAACACAAAATCTTTCTAGTACAAAACTTCTATTGTTTTGAAAAATTCAAGTAATAAATAACCCTGTGAATTGAAGCCATTTAGGATTTGCAGATAATCTTTCTTCGTCGTGAATTTTTTGAATGATATAACGAAAGCTCGGATTTAGCTTGACAATTTGGAGGCTCATTGTTTCTGGCCTCATAAATCAAATTCAACTGAACCATCTCTTTAGTGATGTAAACCTATTTCTGACTGAGTCCTGGCAAATGTTCCTCATGTGGTACATTTCTAAAGTTTAAGCTAAATAAATCATCTGATGAAGGCATTTCCCTCCAGAACAGATTAAGGTTCTTTCTGAGTTGAAGGCTCTATCTTTGCCAAATTTACTCATCTTTCATTCAACAAACATTTGTTGAGTGCTGGGCAGTGTTCTAAGCACTGGAGAGCCAGCAGTGAACACATGACACAAAGCCTCTGTCTTCACAGGTCTTCTATTTTAGTGGAGGATACAGATAGTAAACAAAATGAGTAAGTAAATGCACCTTATGTTAGATAGTGATAAGTCCCCAAAAGAAAAATAAAGCAGAGAAGGGGCATAGTTAGTATCAGATATATTTGTGAAATTTCGGAGTTGGTTAGGGGCAGCCTCACTGAAAATTTGACATTAAGGTAAAGACCTGAAGGAAGTGAAGGAGAAAACCATTTGAATATCTGAAGGAAGAAAATACTAGGAAGGGAGAAGAGCATGTGCAAAGGCCCTGAAGCAGATGTGTCTCCAAAAAGTTGGAGGAACAGCAAGAAGGCCAATGTGACAGATTTGGAATGAGTAAGAGGAGACTAGCAGGAGTTGGGGATTGGAAAAGTTAAGGAGATGATGGAAAATCATGCAGAAGCTTAAGGTTACTGATAAGAATTTTTATTTTACTCTATGAGTGGTAGAAACGCTCGAGGGTTTTCAGCAGGACTGACATGATCTGACTTAGATTTAAACAGGATTCTTGCATGGTATGGTGCAAATGGAATGAAAGAAGGCAAGAAGAGAAGAAATACTAGGTAGGTGACTACTGAAATAATGCATAGGTGAGAAGATAATGGCTCAGATCCGGGTGGGAACAAAGCTAAAGGATTCGATGAACGATGGAACGCAGAGTATGAGAGAAAGAGAAGTGCCATAGATGACATACAATGGGAGAATAAAAACCCAAATGGATCAAGCAAATGGGAACATGAAAGTGCCATTCACTGAAGTGGGAAAGAATGTGGTCAATCTCTCTAATTTCTTGGCAATTATATTTAAGCTATAAACTTCCCTTTAAATACCGCTCCAGCTGTGTTTCACAAATTTGACATATATTTCTTAAAGATCATTCAGCTATAAGTATTTCATATTTTTCCTTATGATTTTCTTTTTAACAGAATAGTTGCTTAATAGTATGTTATCTAATTTCCAAATGGGATTTTTTCAAATTCTCTTTAGTTATTAGTTTCCAGTTTTACTAAGTTTTAGTGAGAAGAACATAATATGGTGTTGATTTTTTGAACTGTATTAAGGATTATTTTTGCTCTGATATATGATAACATTTTGTGAATGCTTGAAAAGAGTATGCGTTCTTGGTATTCTAAGCGTAGAGTTTCCTAATTGCGTTCTTCAGATATTTCTTAATTTGTACTCTGTCCGCTCCATCCATCAATTTCTGAAAGGGATGTGGTAAACTCTTCAGCTAGGATTGCTGACTTACCTGTTTATCCCTGCAGTTTAGCCAAATTGCATTCAATATACTGAGAGGCATTAACAGACTATTTCGTTCATCTACATTGTTCACTATTCTGAGTCCCTTGAAGGCAGAGACTGTGTTCATCACTGTAACATTTGAAATAAGAAATACCAGACCTGGATGAAGACCCTTAACTCACCTTTGCTGAATTAATGAACAGGTGACTATTAATGAGAAATTAATTTTAGAATATTTTCCCATGAGTTATATACTTGAACCGATACTTCTAGACACTTTCTGTAATATCTTGCAATTGTACAAAATATGCCTGTGCAGGCAATGTGTAGACAGAAGGAAGCTATGTAGTTTAGAGGACGATGTAATCTGTAGATATATTTTCATAATCTAAGAAAGTTAAGTTTGATGATCTTTTACATGTAATCATTATTTTCATACATGCTTAAGTTAGACCTACAAAATAACAAGACAATTGTTTCAATAAAAATTCTAGAATCTACATATCCCTCTCATTGATTCTAGAAATCCTACTACAAATTAAGATTTTTTGAATTCTTGGTGTTAATTACCTTCCGTCAGTATAATATTCAAAGATAAATTCAATTAAATCACCTCACAGATACATTTTCTTAATGATCCAAAACAGAGCATGGATTTAGTCCTCAAATATTTATGGAGCATCTACTACGCCTAGTGATAAATAATATAGTCAAAATTTTTGCCCTCATGCATCCCACAACCTAAGATCAATAGGAAGAAATTAAATATGTCAATAACATATAAATTAATGTCAATTAAAAATGTTATAAATATAAATAATATAATGGCAATTAATGATAATTGCTATGAAGAAAATATATTTGGGAACTAATAACATTAGCGAGTGATGAGGATTGGGACTACTTTAGTTAGAGTGGCCTGTATGAGATGATAATATCTGACCTGAGACCATAATGATGACAAGTAGGACGTCATACAAATAGTTGGTGGATATTCTCATAATTTTCCACTGAAAATATTAAAATCTGACCCATTGAATTGTTGCTATTTCGAAAAATCAATGTTACAAACAAAGGCTATAGGTTTAATACCACTGAGTACACCAAAAAACAAAAAAAAAAAGATAGAGATTTTTTTACCACAAAGGCACTGAAGATTTCCCTAACTTTTTAAAAATGTGCTCCATTGTGGGAATAAGTGATCATTTTAGAGAGTACAACAAGAATTCAAATGCATATGGTCTACCTTATGTTTGTAAAGATTTAGTCATTTTATTGGCACCAATCCTAAATAATGGCCCTAATTTATTTTGAATAAATTGTGTATAAGCTCCTGTCTTACTGATATTTATCAAATAACTTATTTAGTCAGAGGCGAGGAGAAGAAAGAAAATATTAATATATTTATTGAGTCTAATAAATCAAATTCTTAAAAAGCATACCACCTTTTTCATACAAACTTATAGTTAGTGCATGTGTTAATAAAACTCATTAATATATTATTTGTTCTTGACTATTCTTTCACCTTATCTCAACACCTTTTTTTCCTTACAACCTATTCCCAATATCAAATATTAATTTAAGTACAGTATAATAATGGTGAATTATTTTTGCCTACCTATGGGGAAAAAATAAACGGTTCATACAAAACTTAAAGATAAAAAGAAACTTCATAGCTGCAGTTATTTGAATCTGGAACTGAATTCCTTAGAGAAGTTGGAATTAATTAGGTTTTGCTTACATCTCAGTTCTAAGCTTCAGAAGCATATCAAATATGTTCTTCTCTCCAAATATTCATTTCACTAAAACTTGTACCTCATCCTGTTTTAACAAAGCCTCTGCCTTCATCCTTTGAGGACATGTAAAAATTATCTCTTCAACTGACATTACCAGCGTTAGAGGAGAGCCAAGCAGAGCATCCAGTCTATCGGAAAGTACCTGTCGTTACTCCTTCTTATGGAGAGTACCAAAACATTTTAAGAATGGTACTGCCAATATATATAAGGCAAAATGGGAATGGGACATCTGGGACCAGAAATGACAGCTAATAAAAGATGGGATAACAAAAATGCAGGCTTCCTTTACTTCATTGCAACCTTCTTTTCCTAAATATCTGTTGTGGCACCCATATTTTGGAATAGAATTATAAGCGGTATTCAATGGTCAAATGAAAAAATTATTGGATAATATCCCCTTTTTATAGTTTCATAATAGATACCCACATTGTGAAGACACTGAGAAGCAGTGCAGTTAAGAAATATATTTTTCCTTGTTTAGTTAAGGGATTCTCTTATTTAAGACTAGAATATTTCTCCCTCCAATCTGCTTGTTAAACTGTGCACCTGAGACAGCCCTATAAGACACCAAACTAGAAAATTCTGTGCTGATTTTCCTCTGAACTTGGCCCACATCTCTCATTCTATGTTACATTGTTGAGTGTTGTATCAGTGCTAGTTTCTCAGTCTGTCCAACGAGTTCAAAGCACACTCCCTAAAAGAAAAAAGTATTCACAGTGAGTCAGTCTTGAAAACATGAAAAAGAGGTTCAGTTCAAAGCAGAAAAGTTTTCGAGTTAGAAATCTTTGCGGATTATAAGAGGTAATTTGACTAACATTGCCAAAACATTCAAAGTATAAAATTAGAAAAATAATACTTTCGAGCCAGCCCTGATGGCCTCGTGGTTAGAGTTCAGTGCACTCTGCTTCGGTGCCTGAGGTCCAGTTCCCAGGAGTGGAACCACACCACTTGTCTGTCAGGAGCCATGCTTGGCAGTGGCTCACATAGAAGAACCAGAAGAACTTACAACCATGTATAACTATGTACTAGGGCTTTGGGAGGGGAAAAGGGAAAAAAAAAAAAAAAAGGATGAGGGACTGGCCTGGTGGCATAGTGGTTAAGTTCACATGGTCTGCTTTGGCAGCCTGGGGTTTGCAGGTTCAGATCCTGGGCACAAACCTACAGCGCTCATCAAGCCATGCTGTGGCAGCATACCACATATAAAATAAAAGAAGATTGGCAACAGATGTTAGCTTAGGGTGGATTCCCCTGCAAAAAAAAAAAAGAAAAAGAATGCTTCCCCACAAAATAAATATATATAAAAATCACAAATACCTGGAAGTTAGAATTTAAGTAACAATTTTGTAGAGTTGTATTTTAATTGGTTTACCCTCTTTTTAAACTAATATTGGCTTTCTACTTAAATATTTTTTTTTTTTTTGAGGAAGATTAGCCCTGCGCTAACATTTGTTGCCATTCCTCCTCCTTTTGCTGAAGAAGATTGGCCCTGGGCTAACATCCGTACCCATCTTCCTCTACTTTATATGGGACACCGCCACAGCACAGCTTGACAAGCGGTGCATAGGTCCGTGTCCGGGATCTGAACACGTGAACCCCGGGCCGCAGAAGCAGAGTGCACGAACTTAACTGCTACACTACTGGGCCAGCCCCAATATTGGTGTTTTTAAAAAGATGTTTTATGTTTTTAATTTTGTTATTGTTTTTGCAAATAACTCAGCCAAGGCTTATCGAGCTCTGCTGACAAAGATTTTCAGAGAACTGACAGAATAATCACCTCTTGGACAGCAGAAAGTGAACACTGGCCTGGAAGTTAAGAGGTGTGGATTCCAGTCTTGCTTTGCCACTAAATACCTAAGTGACCTAAGGCAAATCAGTTAGCCTTTTCTGGCGTTTAATATCCTCATTTGTAAAATGAAGATACTGAATAACCAAAGTTATTGCTGTTGTCTATAATATCTTGTGATTCCAAAGGTAAGAAAATAAGATTCTGAAGCATATTTCTAAGTAATAAATGGAACCTCCACAAGAGGAATGTGAATTGTCAAAGAGCAGAATTCCAATGTGGCTTGAACTGATAAAAAGAACAAAAATTAGCCTGTGTTAAAAATGTTTTACAGTTTATGCAAAAATTTTTCAAACATCACATCAATTCCTAGACTAGCCCTGTGCTTATGATATTATCATCCCCATTTTATGGACAGGCAAACAAGTTAAATTTCTTGTCTGTTGGTCACAGAGGGAGAAAACCTTGAACTGAAGCTCAAATTTAAGTATCTTACTTGAAAGCCAATGGTGTTTCTACACTGCCAAGGAGTTTTTTATTAGTGCATGCAATTATTCAGTTGTGTCAAATAACACTGCGATAATTGTTTCTTGCTTTCCTTTCTAATGATTTTTAAATGGAAGCAGTTGCATTTAGCAGAAAATGTGTTAATCTCTCTCTCTTCTCCAAAGAGCAAGCTGTACCTTAAAAGCATTCCTGCAGTTTCTTTCTAAAAATGGAGGCGTCTTTTGTTTTCCACAACTGATTACAGTCTTGATCTACCAATTCCTCTGTTGTCAATGTGTTAAGCAGACTGTGATGCTGGTAGAGTATTACATTATTACCTTTGGAATGCTGTCATAATATTAGTATTTATCTAATTATAATTACATTGCAAAATAAACCCTTTTTCCTTACAGTATACATTTTTAAGCGGTAGAAATTCCACTTAGCACTGTGTGGTGTTGAATTATAACCCACCAAAATCATCTATAAGATGTACCTGAGGCACCTCTGAATTTGACCAGCTACGAAGAGTTTAGTGATGCGCAATCAGTGTACATCTGCTATGAATGTCAACCCAGGACACTCAGTTCTTCACGTGAGTTCTCTTTGGGTACCAAAAGAGAGCTTTTAAACAGCCACTAATGAGCACTGATGCATCCCCTGTGATTGTACTTGGGCATACATACAGGACAAAGTAGCCATTACATAAATACTCCAGTTACTGGAAGCACTCCAGTGTTATTTAATCCACAATTTCAATACATTAATTACATGGCACCTCCATGAAGTATGTAAGGGCTTTTATTTCCACTGGCAAATCAAAATAATTAAGCTAATTCTAAGTAAATTAAATGAAATAAGGTTGCAGGGGGAACTCAACAACACATTTCCCAAGATTGAAATTAAGGATTTTTGATGCCCATTTTTAAACTCAAAATATGGCTTCACAGACTATGCAGAGGCCCGTGAATATTATTTAGTTAGAAGACAATCAGGAGACGTAATCTGTTTATAGGATCATCAACGTAACTTTACAAAAGACTACTGTTTAGTAGCATCAATATACCGAAGAGATGAACAGGGTACCACTTGTATTACAGAGAATTTATTTTGGGATTTATCTAAATGTGTTTGTGCACATATGGGTGTAGGATTAACTGAAAAGGAGTCTTACTTTTAAAGCTAAGGAATTGTCCTCTATTAAAGTGAAAGACAGACTATTTCATAATACATTTTTGTGAAAATTTCCCTGAATAGTTTCCTTAAGTAAAATTATTTTCTCGTTATCCTCATAATCCTGTTAAAAGAGCAAATTTAAAAGCCATCTGGCTACTGGTGGTGAGCGTTTTAGAGCACAGTATTTGCCTAATAAATATGTAAATAAATTTATTCTGCTTACAGCGAGTCTCATATGAAAGGAAAGAATTCTGTAGGATCTGAAATTTAAATACTTTCAGATCATTATTTAGCCTCTATAATTTCACCCAAATCATCAGCTTCTGTTGAGTTTGTTCAAAAAATCTAACGGGATGATGGGAATGAGGTGAAGCTGCAGACACACTAAATATAAAGAATAAGCTTAAGGGATGTGCAAACACAAAAGCCATATTTTCATTTCCTTGTAGAAATGGGTCCAATCAGAAGGCCATCATTCACGGAATGTTCCCAATTAAGTAAATCTGAATTTGGAAGCCTAGAAGGAAAGAACTATGATTGAACTCCAAACACGCAAACTTGATTTTAAGGAAGATTCAGAAGAGCATATTTCAGTCCTTTCAAAACACAAGCACACACAAATCTCTGCAAGGAGTATATGTTGGTTACAAATAAACACTGAGAATAATGATTTTAAAAATATTATCAACCAGGGAAAAAATATGTCTTTCTAATATTTCCAGTTACTTTGTTCTGTTCTAAGTAATATTTCCACTGCTTCTACCAGTACTTAAGAGAGTTAAAGATTATTGTCAAGAAATGTGAGCTTGATTTTTACCCTTAGAGACTCAAATGCTTTGTTGAAAAGAGCTAACGATTTCTGTATGGTACCAGACAACTCTGAACGGCTCTGCTAAAGATTCTGAACTCATGCTGAGAACAAATGCCACAAATCTCAAAGTCAACACAAGTGGAAGATGCAGAAGTAGTAAAACAAACAAGCTCAATTTTTTCAAACTCTCATCCAAATAAGAGCGGGGGCAGTGACTTTTCAATCAGATATCAGTCTTGGCAAAATAGTCATTGCTTCCTTAGACTAAGCAGAAAGAAGAAAACAGGGTAAAAAAAAAAAAAATCATACTCATTAGGCTGTCAGGATGTGTGTGGTGAAAAGAGAGTTGCTTGAAAAGAAATAATAGATTGTGAAGATGAACATCTTTCTAAGCACCGCTCAAATTGTCTCTGGTGGTAGCACATTATTTTGCCTGTTTTAGGCCTCAGGGATGTGTTGTAAAAGCAGACTCTATTTCTCCAAGGAACAGAATTGCTTTTTAATTATTTCTGGCTCAACAGAAGCACAAATCACAGAAGCAATGTTTTTCATTTGATCAAACAGCTTTAAAAATAATGATTAAAAAATAATGACCTCCCCAACATATAAGTAAATATATAAGGATATTCCAGGATCAGAACAGTATAAATTTAAACACTCCCTCCCTGTGACCCCTCCCCATCTTTCCCCCACAGGTTTTACATTTGATCAAAATGGCTAAAGAGCACATGTTTAAGAAAAAAACTCCCAAATATAGCTAAAAATAAAACGATATCTGAGATTAAAATAAAAGAGGAGAAAAATAAACTCCCTCCCCCTCCGTCATATAAAGCTGTTTCCTCGTGGGATTTGCATTGGATCAAAATGGCTAAAGAACAGATGATTTAAAAACAAACAACAAAAACAACAGTCTCTCAAACATGTAGGAAAAAGATATAAAGGTATTCTGGGATTAAAATAAGAGTGCGAAGATAAACCCTCTCCTCCCCTTTTACCCTTCTCCCATCACACTGAATATTTCTTCCCGTGTGCTTTCAGTGTTCATATCCATGACCCTTTGAATTAATTCTTTTCCCTGAGGGATGGATTACCTTATCTAGTCTGGGCATTTCAGTAGTTGACAATGAACCCATGAATTAATCTGAATATAGAAACTAATTACAATAAAACCTGCTCAGTGTTCTCACTTAAAACATTTCCTCACCCTAAATGTTAATCTTTAAAAGACCAAGGCAATTGGCACAAAGGCAATGTTTCCCATTTAAGGAACTTTTTATTATTCCTATACCGACATGCATTATTTCCAGTGAGAGAATCAGTGAGGTGCATTACGGTCTAAGGTTCTCAGGGTTCTGTTTGGGTAATTGCACCCACATGGTCGAAAAGGTCAAAACGGCTAAAAGTTTTAAGGTGAATTTAACAAAAAATGTAGAGAGAAAATGGTTGACATAATAGCAACAAAAGTCATTAAATCAAAAGGAGACAATTGAAGCCATCTATCCCCCTGGGTGTCTCTTCACTTTTTCTCTCTCCCGACTTTATTATCTGGCAGCTTCGAAAACCGAAAAGTGTGTATGTGACTGATGATTCATTCAGAAGTTTATATAAATATTTCGAGACAAATATGTATATATCGTCTTCTCAAAATATCATGAAAAGTTATTGAATCTTTAGAATGGCTTTGGCTTCTCAAAAGATTCTAAACATTGTTACCAAACTTTTTATAGAGTTAAAAAAGTAAAAATTCTCTATGTATATTATGGCTCCCACATGTTTTTATTTCTAAGACCTTGGGACTACTTACAAAGTTATGGCCTAAGGAATATCAAGCCATCAGTAATAAAAAGTGATCTGCTTTTTTCCTACCGAATTCCAAAATCTAAACGTTTATAGGAAATTTAGAATAGCAATCATTTCATTATGCAGATAAGAAAATTGAAAATAAAATGGATGAATTTTCTTGCCCAAAGGTCCTAGGGTTAGAACCTAAATTCCTCGTCTCCAAACACATTCCTCTCCTCACCATACCTCAACATCTCACATAGTCTGATGTATACACAGGCAATACAGATAATTACGTTCAGGTGGGAGTGGATTTATCTTCACTCCCATGGAATGCTTGGCCTGAAGATGGGTCCAGGTAGATGCACTGCCTCAGCTCTAAGCCTGGCAAGGGGTAAAAAAAATCAGGGAGGAAATGCTTAGAGACTCATTGTGTCTTTCTCTTCCCCACCCATAAATTGCTCTCTTAAGCCTGAAGGCAAAAATAGCAATCATTATTTTAATTACTTTAAGCAGTAGCAATAGATTGTGTGCACTAAAGCTCTGTTACACCATGTGTATCTTGGTTAATGGTAGATAAAAGCAGCTCATATTTTATTTTTTCAATTCACAAATACCATCTAGAGAATTTAATAACTAACACAATGTTCTGCAATCTGCCTTCTGTTCCCACCAATCAAGGGCAGCGCTTGCCTCAAAGCCCTCTTTTAAGGTGTAAACGTATTTGACTTCTGTCTAACATTTGACGTTAAATAATTAGAATCTTGATATTTTGCCTCACTAATTCATTTCTTTCTTCCTATCTTGAAATTCTTTAAAGTAACCAATCTCCAGGGTGCAATATGGATATGCCTTGTTCCTGTCCTCAAGGAGGATCCCCGTGGTGGAGAATATGTCCAGACTTTCTCCTACTACATTTTTGACAACTTGGGTCTCTTCTCTTACTCCTTCATCTGCATCTTCCATCAGAATCAGAGTTCTGCTCTCAGAGCAATTCTCTTCCCACTTTACGGTTTTTCTTCGCATTTTTGTATATTTCCATGGTTTCAACAAGGGCCTATGTTGATTATTTCTAGGCACTTCGTTTTTGTTTCTGATTTTAGACTTCTAAATCTACAACTTCAAGCTTTACCTTCATTTGGTCTTGACTTCCAAGTGTCCATTCACACTTTGGACATCTCTACTTTGATGATTTTTCAGTCTTTCAAATTCACATCCAAAACAAAATTTGGTATGTTTCCTCTGAGGCTTGTTCATCTTCCTGAATTTCCTTCCACATTAAATTGCTTCATCCCCCACTGGTCCCCTAAAGCAGGTAACTCAGTCATTCTTGGCGATACTCATTTCCTTAGACCTTTACCTGCAGTTGGTCTTTTAGTCCTGCCAATAGACATATCTCTGGAATCTACCTTTCCCCTCCCTGCCCCCATCTCACTTATCACATTCTAGTCATGATCCTCATCCTATCTCAAGGTTAAACAAATAGCTACTCCTAACATTTGACCGTTCTAGTTAGTTACATCCAACTTCTTAAAGGATAACCATATATATATAACTTCTAAATATAAATTCTTAGGGGAAAGTATCACTCTCAGAAAGAATACATGCAGGGGAGGCAGCTTCTTTGTCAGAGAAATGGTAGAAATAATAACACAAAATACATAGACTAATCTGACACATTCTTAAATAATTCAAGTATCATAATTAATTTTGACAATGCTATAATCAACTTTTCAATATTATTGGAAATAGTATTGATAAGCTAAGGTTGTATAATTTTGGTCTGCTCTGGTTAATGTTCTCCATTAGCTGAATATTCACTTACGTAGTCCATGGATTTTAGTATGGACTGATCTTTGCTTGTATTATTAATATGATGTATATGTAAATAGATTGTTGATTACATCAAATTAAATCTTTTATAACTACCTAAAAGAGGATGAACTTTAAAAAATTAAAGCTAGGGTCAGCATAGTGGTGTAGTGGTTAAGTTCATGCGCTCTGCTTCAGCAACCTGGAGTTCATAGGTTCAGATCCTGGGCGTGGACCTATACATGGCTCATCAAGCCATGCTGTGGTGGCGTCCCACATACAAAATAGAGGAAGATTGGCACTGATGTTAGCTCAGGGCCAGTCTTCCTCACCAAAAAAAAAAAATTAAAGCCATATTCTAGACTTTTAGTTTGTCTAGTTTATGAACACCAAATTTTACTTAAAAATTCTTTTTCCATGCAAAATAACTCATTTTTAGATTTGCTTTTAAAGGGCAAGGGTAAAAGCCATGATAACATTGTAGATAATTTTTATGGGAAATTTTAGTCCTGGATATAAGCTTGAAAACATTTAAAAACTATGATAGAGAAAGACTGGCACCAAACTTCTAAACTTTTCACTAAATATCAAACCCTTAAGGTTTCTTACTCACCTCAGAGCTCCTGCATAATGGCCATCATAATTCATGTCAGCAGGGGCTGGTTGAGAGGCTTGTCATGGCTCTGCAGTGTCATTCTTCACTTTACCCATGTGTTCATGGTGTAGTAAGGAATAAAAAATCTTGCGGGTGACCACATTAGGCCTGGAAAGTCAGTATCAAGAAAGAAGTTTTTAACAAAAAAATGTTTCTAGTTACATACCTGTAGTCACAGATATTATATATAAATACAATCAATTATCCCATGCCAAAACTTGAATAAATGTTATTCTTAACCTAGTACATGCCAGCTTTCAGAAATGCTAAACATGAAATTTAAAGTATAATTATCTTAGTCATTTAGAGATAAAGATTCATTAAAATATGTTTTAGAACATATTGCTTGATGTTTGACCACCTTCGTCAAAAGTCTCCAGAAATATTTCAAATCCTTGTTTCTTCTCAAATTCCTCCCCCATCCTCTATTTAGATACCACAGTATTACATCACTTTCTTTTTACCTAAAGAAATATAGTTTTGGTTGAACACGAACTATATTTCATTAATATACCTTATATCGAGTTTTGACCTTTTATTGTGACTTTCAGCTTAGGAGATAACTTACGGCAAAAATAGGAGTAAGAACGTGAGGGGGGTTATTTTCCAGATCTCCCTTTGCTCTTTGGAGGTCAATTGGTTGGCATCAGGAGAGAAAAAATTATGTCTAATCATAGTTATAGCAATGTATGCTGTTAGGGCAGTGATATTAAGAAGGAATGTAGAGAAATATTTTTAAAAAATGCAAGTAGAATACTACAAAAATTTTGAAAGCTCTCTAACTAAAGAAACCACTCTCACAGACTGTGGGAATGACTTAAGCTGACGTTGACCCCGGTGCCTGAAGGTTCAGACACCCAAGATTGGTGGTTGGCCTGGAAATGGTAACCTTGTTAACCCAACATGATTCTGAATTCAGGAGTACCTTGAAGAGGATCAATTCTTCCTATTTTCCTGTGAAGAAGTAAGAAACAGTTTTCTCTTTGAACAACCTTGCACATTAGGGAGCAGTAAATGAAATCCACTATACGAAATGGATTCACCCAGTGTTCCATTTGTTTTTTAGGTGAACTTTTTGTCAGCTGTTATCACACATAGGTCATCAGGATACTATTTAGCATGAAAAACATTTAATGCATCTTGCAGAGTTCACGAACTATCAACTAAGCAAGGTGTCGATTAGAAAACTGTATCTTAAAAACTACCAGATAAACATGTTTCAGTTAATATTTTGTTATTGTTTTACTCATGCAAGATGATCAAGAAACTAAAATAGGACAAGTCATAGGGAAGATGAATTTGCTTAATGGAAACAAACAAAAATCAAAGTTATCTATCTTGATTTCTAATAGACTATTTCAAGTGAAAGAGATAAATCTTTAACACATGTTTTGCTATTAATATACAAGGATTGAGAATTTCCAAGTGCACATAAACATTTTTGGGAAATTTCCCCAAAAAATCTCCAAAAAACATTTTCTCCCAAAAATGTTTCACTTTCATTCTTTTCTCTCTTTCGTATTTCCAAATGCAGAACCCCAAAATAAATAAATAATAAGACTAAAACTTAGATAATGAACATCATTAATTATTTCCTTAGGATTGCATCTAAAATTAGCATTTCTGAGTCAAAAGATAATGAAAATTTAGAAACTTTTACTATGTATTAAAATGTGTGCACACCTCAGCAGCACCAGTTTTCCTTTTATCTTTGCCTTTACAATGAACAAAATTTCTCACTTTGTTTTATTTGTTTATTTTGACTAATTTACTAATTGAATAGTGATTTCTCATTTGCACAGTCAGGAGCTCTGATGTCATTGGTCAAATTTTGTCTGTGACTATTTTTGAAAATAAAATTTTATTGCAATACAGACAGACCCATCCACTTGTGTCTTGTCTGTGGTTGCTTTCCTGCTACAATGGCAAAGTTGAGTAGTTGAGACAGAAACCTTATGGTCCATGAAACCTAACATTTTACTATCAGGACCTTTAAAGAAAAAAGATTGGATATTGTGTAAATGGATGCTTGTTTTATTTCCTGAAAGTAGAATGATTTTATCTATTTTCATTTCTTCCTTTGCTCACTTATAAAAACTGTATATGAGAGCATTTATTTCCCTTTTAAATTACTGATGATAATTTTGTCATATATGAACTTTTAAAACAATATGTACACTCTATCTTTCATTGTTTTATTGATTTATTGAATTCATCATATCAATTTCTGGATATTTTCCCTTAGCACCATCAATTTGACTTATGTACTTTCCATAATGTTTACATTACAATGTGGTAATTACAATATATTTTAATATTTACATTTATTTTTAGAAATTTTCTTAACTTCCCATTAATTTATTCTTTTAAATAATAATTTTATATATTAAAGTTTGTTCACTCCCAAAATTCTTCAGTTTTGTTTTCGTTTTAGTTCGTTAATTGCAAAGATTAACTTGAGCGAAAAATAGTTCCTAATATCTCAAGTCTTTGTGAAGCTTATGTAAGGCAATGCATTGCATGTACCCGTCAAATTTGTGATACTAGTGGGTTCTCAATAAATAATTGTTATTAATTAATGGTTAAGACAATACAGTCAGGTTAACTTGGAGTTAAGTATCTTTTTCTATATTTATTTACTGTGTGACTCTGGGCAAATAACTAAACCTCTCTAAGTCTCAGTTGTTTTCATCCAGAAAGTAGGGAAAATAAATATCTACCATGTGAGTCATGAAGACTAAATGCAATAACACTATTTTTAACATTATGAAGTGTTATAAATGGTACACTTTAAATTTTAAAATAGGCTTTATAATTCTGACTGCAATCGCTTTGTTATACCTAATATTCTTCGTACTTAAACATTTTATCTTATTTTTCTTTATTAGTTTTCTAGAATCTTACTCAATTTGTTGGAATTTTTAATAATTTTTAAAAATTTTATCAACCTTACTATTTTTCATTATTTAATCCCTTACATCACTTTATTATTATCCTTTTTCTCATATGTCTAACTTTTCATCTTTTTTCTGCTTCCTGAATTTACTTCTGTTAATTTAATTTAATGTTTCTCTTCTAATGTTAAGAATAAAATTATAATTTTCCCACTCACTCAAAAAAAAAAAAAAATTCCCATACTCTTGCATTTTTCACTTACATACTCTGTAAATGCAAACTTCAATTTCTCTTTGCCCAACTTTTATTTAGCTGTGTTTAAAAATATCCAAGCTAAATAAAAAAAAATTCTGTTATTAACTTCAGATCTTGACTAAAATCAGAAATTAGATTTTGGGCCTTTAAAAAAATTTGAAAGGTACAGAGTTTCTCTTTGTGACCTATAATATGAATTGGACCATGGTGTTTTGGTGATATTGTATATTCTCCCCTCATATGTCACAAGTTTAGAAATAAATTTATTAAGTCAAGCCAATAAACCAGGCTATCTTCTATATCCTATAGAATGTAGAATCATCCTATATTCTATAAACTATCACACTATATTCTTTTATCAGAATTTTTTATTCCTCCTGGGTACTGCAGATCCTATAAAATATTTTGAAATTAGGCTATGGGGACTCTTCTAGAAAATATAGTATTTTGTATACATTTTGAAAGGGTTTGTTTTGGCCTTGATATCCACTTAAGGAACACAAATCAAAAACATCTTCTCCATATAATTTTTTTTGTCTATCTATTTTGCCTAAAAATGAGAAAAACACATTGAAGAAAGACTGCCAATAGAATAGAGATTTTTACTAATGTCTTTTTTGAGCTTCCGCTTTTTTATATATTTCAATTCTCTGTTCCTTGATTCATGTATATTAGATATCATTATAAAAGGAGCCTTTTGTCTGTACAAAAAATCTCCTTATTCTGTTAATACCTTCCCCATTTGAATTTTGTTTTCTCTCACTTTTTTTATTGTCAAACTAATTTTTATTTTGCTTTTAATTGCCTAGTATTTCTTGGGCTTTTCTCTTGAAATCTTTTTTTTTTTTAACTTTTGCATATCATATTGTTTTAGGCATGTCTTTGCTTATTATATATAATGATTTTTGGTTTTTTTTCACAATTCGATTTCTTCAATTTATACACGGAATTTAATCTCTTCATAATCACAGTGTTAATATATATTTGGCCTTATAGCTGTTATCTTGTTTATGGTTCTGATTTCAGTGCTTCCTTATCATTCTAGTTTTCTTGTGCTTTTGTTTCTCCTTTTCTTCCTCCCTTCATGTCTCTTCTCCTTCCTTTTATTTCCACATTTTTGTCCTTCCTTCATTTTTTCTTTCTTTTTCTATTAAATCATTTTATTTTCCATAGATTTTTAATTCTTCTCTATTGATTTATAAGCAATTTTGTTTATTAATAGAAACTCTTTTTCCAACCATGACAGTGCATTGAATCTGTACTACTCTATCACAACCATTAATGAAACAGTATTTCTTCTTTTTTTTTTTTTTGTGAGGAAGATCAGCCCTGTGCTAACATCTGCCAATCCTCCTCTTTTTTTGCTGAGGAAGACTGGCCCTGGGCTAACATCCATGCCCATCTTCCTCTGCTTTATATGGGATGCCGCCACAGCATGGCTTGCCAAGCGGTGCATCAGTGCGCGCCTGGGATCCGAACTGGCGAACCCCAGACCGCCGCAGCAGAGTGCACGCACTTAAACACTTGCACCACTGGGCCAGCCCCGAAACAGTATTTCTTAATGCATCCCTATCTAAAATAAGAACTTTTGCTTGATTTTTCTTTTCTGACTATGCCAAATCCATCTCTCCTATGTTATGGGATAATCTGGTATTTTGAATCTGGGATTTTATTATTATTTAGTTGTGTTATGTATAATATCTCACTGTTCAACAAAATAAAAGTTGGGAATTAGGTTTGCACTCTAATGTTTCATGCTAACATGCTCCTTATTAGAATGGCATTGGTTTGGCCTGCTTTGACCTCAATTTGTCTTCAGTTTTTTTTAAAGTTGGTACAAGTTTCTGGTTTTTGTACTGATAATGAATTATTCCCACAAATCGTTTATTTTTCAGTGATTTCTGTAAATATCTGATAAATTGTGATTTGGTGTGCACTCAGTTTTCCATTTTGAACAAAAATTAGATTTATTTAAAATATCCTTTGATTTTTTTCATATATGGAAAAAAATTAAAACTAACAATCTTGGTGAAGGACTTCTGGAATGACAGAGTAAGGACTTCCAGAAACATGCTCCTCCACAAAAGGAATGAGAATACTGGCAAAATTTGACAACATTAACTTTTTTAGAAGTCTGGAAATTTTTTCAAAAGCTTATGTAATACAAGGAACATTTATTTGAGAAAAACGACTGCATCATGGTAAGAACAGTGAGCTTTGTGTTATTTCAGCTTGTCCTGTTCCCATCACCCTAATCCTAGCCTTTCAGTAGTTTGAAAACCAACAGCCTTGCAAGTATAATATCTGTGAAAACCAGTAGCCTAGAAGCCATTGGAAAGGACAGAATAGGTTTGGAGCTCTCCTGAAAGCTGCATTTCCGGAAAACCACCACCATTTGACCTACCTGGCAGCTCACTGAAAACTTCCATTCTCAGACTGTCTTTATTTTACCCAGCTCAGATCTCCATCTGTGGGAACAACAATTTTCCTGTGGAATTTGTCCAAAAAAATAAGAGAAAATTGTTTAACATCACAGCTGCCTGAGGCAGTGATATGTGTCAGGGTTAACAAGAGGCTAACCAAAAATCTTACAAGGAAAAACTGGGAATAATATGTTCATAGTGGGCTTTGAAAAAGTCAGAAATAGTCTTGGGGATCTACAAGGCCACACGCATGTCCAGGGCTGTGCATGTGCCCAGGAAAGACCTGAGAAGGGCATGATCTCTCACGTACAGCTCACCTCAAAGCTTTGCGCAAGTAGAGTTGTAAGCTGTGTATTTTGAAGGCAAGCCCCAATACACACACACAGAGCACCTTGGCAAAGGTACAGAAGACACAATAAAGTAAGGCCTATCCATGGCGGTCAGGGAAAGCAGGCCATAGAAATTGTCCCTGAGATAGCCCAAATATTAGACTTACTAGACGAGGACTTTAAATCAGATATTATAAATATGTTCAAAGAACTAAAAGACACTACTTCTATAGAATTAAACAAAAATATGATAATTATGTCCTACCAAATACTGACCAACAGTAGTAAAGAGACAGAAATTATAAAGAAGTAAATAGAAATTCTGGAACTGTAAAGTACATTAATTGAAGTGAAAAATTTACTATAGGGGCTCAAAAGCAGATCTGAGCAGGCAAAAGAAAAAAATCTGTGAAGTTGAATACAGGTCATTTGAGGCTATCCAGTGTGAGCAACAAACAAAAAAAAAAAAAAAAAAAAGAAAAAAGAAACAGAGCCCCCAGAGATCTGTGGGACACCACCAAATGTGCCAACATATACACGATGAGAGTCCAGAAAGAGGAGAGAGACAGGAAGAAAGTTTGAATACATAATACCCAAAAACTTCTCAAATTTTATGAAAAATAGTAATTTACCCAAAATCTCAAAAACTCTAAATAAGATAAACTCTAAAATATTCACATTAAAACATTAACTCAACCATATTAAAAAAACAACTCTAAATTGATCATATGCCTAAAAGTAACAGCAACTATAAAATTCTTTGAGGAAAATTTAGGAATGAATCTTTGTGTTCTTAAACTAGACAACAGTTTCTCAGATGTGGCACCACATTCACAAGTGGCAAAAGAAAAAGAGAGAAAGTGGACTTCATCAAAATTGAAAACATTTTTGCTTCAAAGGACAGAATCAATAAAGTGAGGGCCAGCACTGGTGGCCTAGTTGTTAAGTTTGGCATGCTTCACTTCAGCAGCCCAGGTTTGGATCCTGGGGGTGGACCTACACCACTCCTCTGTTAGCGGCCATGCTGTGGTGGCAGCTCATGTGAAAAAAGAAAAAAAGGAAGATTGCCAGTGGATGTTAGCTCAAGGCAAATCTTCCTCAGCAAAAAAAAATAAAAATAAAAAAATAACAAAGTGAAAGACACCCCATAGAATGGGATAAAATTTTTGCAAATCATGTATATAATAAGGGGCTTGCAACCAGAACTCTTACAACTCAACAATTAAGAGGCAAATAACCCAATTAAAAAATGGACAAATGATTTGAATAAATATTTATCAAAAGATGATACACAAAGGGCCAATAAATAAGCACATAAAAAGATATTCAACATCATTAGTCATTAGGGAAATACAAATCAAAACCACAAAGAGATACTACTTCACACCCACTACAATATCTACAAAAAAAAAAAAGAAAAAGACAGACAATAACAAGTGTTGGCAAGGATGTGGGGAAATCAGAACCATCATACGTTGCTGATGGGATTATAAAAGAGGAAGCCACTTTGGGAAACAATTCAATGCTCCTTCAAAATGTTAAATGTAGAGTTACCTTATGGCCCAGAGATTCCATTCCTGGGTATATAGTCAAGAAAATTGAAAATATATTTCACACAAAAACTTGTACATGAATATTTATAACACAATAATTCGACATACGCCAAAGGTGGAAACAGCCCAAATGTCCATCAACTGATGAATGGATGAACAAAATACAGTGTATTTTAGAAAATTATTCAGCCATAAAAAGGGAATATAGTTCTGATACATGCTACAACATAAATGAACCTTGAACACATTATGCTAAGTGAAAGAAGCTAGACACAAAAAGTCATATGTTATATGATTCCATTTATATGAAATGTTCAAAGTGGGCAAATTCATAAAGATATAAAATAGATTAGTGGTTGCCAGAGTCTAGAGAAAGAGAAGCATGGGGAGTGACTGTTAATGGTTATGAGATTTCTTTGGGGAAGATGAATATGTTCTAAAAATTGATAGTGGTGAAAGTTGCACAACTCTGTGAATATACTAAAAATCATTGAATAGTACACTTTAAAAGGGTGAATCTTATGATATATGAGTTATATTTTAATAAAGCTGTCACAAGAAGAAATGGAGAATCTGAATAGACCAATCACAAGTAAAGAGATTCAAATAGTAATCAAAAACGTCCCCATAAAAAAAGTCCAGGACCAGATGGCTTCTCCCGTGGACACAGCCAGTTTACAGCTACTTGTGGAAGGACTGCACCTGAGACAGAGCTGGAGGCTGGATGGGGGGACTCCTGCAGCGACGGACAATCCTGGTTGGGGTGGGGGAGGCGGAGACTTCCTTCTGGAGGGGAAGGGCGCCGCCTTCACAGGCTGCCAGCTTCATGGCTGCCTGGAGCAGCTCACAGGTATGGAGCCTCCCTGGAGGCGCGAGGCCCTGAGCCAGGGAGCACCCCCGCTGTGGCATTTTGTGGACCCAGCACAATCGAGACCAGCGGCATAATATCTGACTGTGCCTGCTACTAAAATATTGGGAAGTACCCCCAGAAAAGCTGGTTCACAAAGAAACCAAAACCGGCTCTTAAAGGGCCCATGCGCAAATTCACCTGTTTCAGAAAGCATCCTAAAATCACCAGAAAGAAAGGGGCACAGTGCTGTGGTGAAAAGAGACTCACCTGATAGGCCCTGAGTGCATCTCAGTGAGAGGTGAGACCTCTCCAGGGACTGGGACATTGGCGGCGACCACTGTTGTGGCCTGGTGTGGGCGTGCTGACACAGACGCCATTGGAGTTCTCCCTGAGGCCTGCTAGCCCAGGGTCTGCCCCACCCACTAGAGCACCGATTTAATCCAGCTCAGCCAGGGCAGGCAGCCCACCCTAGGGACTGGTCCCTCCCAACAACAAGCCCTCAGGCAACTTGTGGGCCTGCATAGATTGGTGACTGCATTCTCTGCAGCCTGGCAACTGAGCTGACTTTAGCAGGGCAGGGCATACACAAGGAGTGGGTGGAGAGTGTGGGGCGGTGGTGGAGTGTGTGGGGCTCCCGCCGTGGAGAGATGGGGTCCACTTCAGGAGGTCGGGGCATGCACACCGGGCAGGACAGTGTTGACTGTGTGTGTGGACCTGTGGGTGGCAGGGCTTGTCAGCTGCAGAAGACTTGTGTTTCTCAAAGACCCACATAGGGGGTTTGCACCATCTTCCAAAACCTGAAACAATTGGGTGCTCCTGTGCCTGAGGCCAGCCCCACCCAGCTGCAATCCTCAGAGAGCTGACAAGAGACCTAATCGGCTAGAGGCTTACAGCAATTCTAAGGCCCTGAGCCTAACAACCTGCCACGTTGGGGGCTTACTCACTTAAAAGAAATACTGCAACACAAATGTGGTATTAGAACTTGCAGCCAACTGTGCTGGGGCTCCCCACACCTGATAAAGAGACTGAAGGGCGCACAACAACTACAAGCAGCTGAGCATTACAATAGCTGGCCAGGAGCATAACTCAGCCTCCCTGCGCACCTACAGGGAGAACAAACAGGCCACAACAGAAGCACACACATAGCCAACATAGGGGTCACCCCTGGAACATTGAGAACTGAAGGAAGCACACTGGAAGCCTCCTAAGGCATCACTTACATAAGGTCACCTATCCAAAAGCGGGAGACGTAGCTGACCTACCTAATACATAGACACAAGCACAGGGAAAGAGGCAAAATGAGGAGGAAAAGAATACATTCCAAGTAAGGGAACAGGACAAAACCCCAGAAAAGGAACTAAGTGAAACAGAAATGAGCAACCTACCCAACAGAGAGTTCAAACAAAGAGTGTTAAGGATGCTCAGTGATCTGGGGAGAAGAATAGATGAACTCAGTGAGAATGTCAACAAAGAAATGGAAGATATAGAAAAGAACCAATCAGAAATGAAGAATACAATATTGGAAATGAAAAATTCATTAGAGGGACTCAAAAGCAAAGTAGAGGATACAGAAGAACGGATCTGTGAGCTGCAAAAAAAGACTAGAAGAAATTACCCAAGGTGAACAGGTAAAAGAGAAAAGAATTAAAAAGAGTGAGGACAGTGTAAGGGACCTCTGGGACAACATCAAGCACACTAACATCCATGTTATAGGTGTCCTGGAAGGAGCAGAGACAGACAAGGGGGCAGAGAATCTATTTCAAGAAATAATAGATGAAAACTTCCCTAACCTAAGGAAGGAAACAGACATCCACGTACAGGAGGCACAGAGAGCCCCAAACAAGATAAACCCAAAGAGGCCCACACCAAGACACATCATAACCAAAATGTCCAGAATTAAAGATAAAGAGAGAATCCTAAAAGCCGCACGAGAATGTCAAGTTATATACAAAGGAAACCCCATGAGGCTAACAGCTGACTTCTCAGCAGAAACCTTACAGGCTAGAAGAGAATGGCACGATATATTTAAAGTGCTAAAAGGAAAAAACTTACAGCCAAGAATACTCTACCCAGCAAGGTTATCATTCAAAATGGAAGGAGAGATCAAAAATTTCCCAGACAAGCAAAAATTAAAGGAGTTTGTCACCAAGAAACCAGTGCTACAAGAAATGTTAAAGGGACTGATTTAAGGGGAAAAGAGAAGACCACAAATAGGAAAAATTATCTATTTCCATGATAAGAGGGGAATGGATACAAATGCACAAAAAGGAGGTTAGATATGATATCAAAAACATGAGGGAGGAGGGGAGTTAAAGAGTACAGCTTTCAGACAGAGGTCAAACTAAAGAGACCATCAATTCTGTACAGAATAAGAAAGGAACAGAGAAGGACTACTAAAACACTGAGAAAAAAAAAAAGTTAAAAAATGGCAGTAAGTACATACTTATCAATAGCTACTTTAAACGTCAATGGACTAAATGTCCCAATTAACAGGCATAGGGTGGCTGACTGGATAAAAAAACAAGACCCATATATATGCTGCATACAAGAGACACACTTCAGACCTAAAGACACTCACAAACTGAAAGTGAAGGATGGAAAAAGATACTCCACGCAAATGGCAATGAAAAGAAAGCTGGGGTAGCAGTACTCATATCAGACAAAGTAGACTTTAAAACAAAACTGTAAAAAGAGACAAAGAAGGGCATTACATAATGATCAAGGGAACAATCCAACAAGAGGATTTAACACTTGTAAATATCTACGCACCCAATGTAGGTGAACCTAAATATATAAAGCAATTATTAACAGACATAAAAACAGAAATAGACAGTAACACAATAATAGTAGGGGACTTTAATACTCCTCTTACACCAATGGATAGATCATCCCAAGAGAAGATCAATAAGGAAACATTGGCCTTAAATGACACACTAGAATAGATGGACCTAGTAGATATATACACAGCATTCCATACAAAAACCGAAGAATACACATTCTTTTCAAATGCACATGGAACATTCTCCAGGATTGATCACATATTAGGCCACAAAACAAGTCTCCATAAATTTAAGAAGATTGAAATAATACCAAGCATCTTTTCCGACCACAACGGTATGAAACTAGAAATCAACTATAGGAAGAGAATTAGAAAAGTCAAAAATACTTGGAGATTAAACAAAATGCTACTGAACAACGACTGGGTTAACGAAGAAATCAAAGAAGAAATCAAAAAATACCTGGAGACAAATGAAAATGAAAATATGACATGCCAGAATGTATGGGATACAGCAATAGTGGTTCTAAGAGGGAAGTTTATAGCAATACTGGCCTATCTCAACAAACAAGAAAAATCTCAAACAAACAATCTAACAATGCACCTAAAGGAACTGGAAAAAGAACAAACCAAGCCCAAAATCAGTAGAAGAAGGGAAATAATAAAAATCAGAGCAGAAATAAATAAAATAGAGACCCAAAAAAAAAGAAAAAATTAATAAAACCAAGAGCTGGTTCTTTGAAAAGATCAACAAAATTGACAAACCTTTAGCTAGACTCACCAAGAAAAAAAGAGAGAAGGCACAAATAAGTAAAATCAGAAATGAAAGAGGAGAGGTTACAACAGATACCTCAGAAATACAAAATATTACAAGAGAATACTATGAAAAGCTATATGCCAACCAATTCGACAATCTGGAAGAAATGGATAAATTCTTAGAATCATACAACCTTCCAAAACTGGATCAAGAAGAAGTAGAGAATTTGAATGGACCAATCACCAGTAAGGAGATCAAAACAGTAATCACAAACCTCCCCAAAAATAAAAGTCCAGGACCAGACGGCTTCCCTGGTGAATTCTACCAAACATTCAAAGAAGACTTAATACCTATCCTTCTCAAACTCTTCCAAAAAATTGAGAAGTGGGGGAAGCTCCCTAACTCATTCTGTGAAGCTGACATTACCCTGATACCAAAACCAGACAAGGACAACACAAAAAAAGAAAATTACAGGCCAATATCACTGATGAACATCGATGCAAAAATCCTCAACAAAATACTACCAAATTGCATACAACAATACGTTAAAAAGATTATACACCATGATTAAGTGGGATTTATTCCAGGTATGCAGGGATGGTTTAACATTTGCAAATGAATCAACGTAATACACCACATTAATAAAATGAAGAATAAAAATCACTTGATCATCTCAATAGATGCAGAGAAAACATTTGACAAGATACAGCATCCATTTATGATAAAAACTCTGAATAAAATGGGTATAGAAGGAAAGTACCTCAACATAATAAAGACCATATATGAGAAACCCACAGCTAATGTCATCCTCAATGGTGAAAACCTGAAAGCTATCCCTCTAAGAACAGGCAGCAGACAAGGATGCCCACTGTCACCACTCCTATTTAACATAGTACTGGAAGTCCTAGCAAGAGCAATCAGGCAAGAGAAAGAAATAAAATGGATCCAAATTGGAAAGGAAGAAGTGAAACTGTCACTATTTGCAGATGACATGATTTTATATATAGAAAACCCTAAAGAATCCACCAGAAAACTTTTAGAAGTAATAAACGAATATGGTAAAGTTGCAGGATACAAAATCAACATACAAAAATCAGTTCTATTTCTGTACACTAACGAAGCAGCAGAAAGAGAAATTAAGAATACCATCCCATTTACAATTGCAACAAAAAGAATAAAATACCTAGGAATAAACTTAACCAAAGAGGTGAAATATCTGTACACCGAAAACTATAACACATTTCTGAAAGAAATTGAAGAAGACACAAAGAAATGGAAAGATATTCCATGCTCTTGGATTGGAAGAATTAACATAGTTAAGATGTCCATACTTACTAAAGCAATCTATAGATTCAATGCAATTCCTATCAAAGTTCCAGCAACATTTTTCACAGAAATAGAACAAAAAATCTTAAAATTTATATGGAACAACAAAAGACCCCAAATAGCTAAAGGAATCCTGAGAAAAAAGAACAAAGCTGGAGGTATCACACCCCCTGATTTCAAAATAGACTGCAAAGCTATAGTAACCAAAACAGCATGGTAACCAAAACACACAGATCAATGGAATAGAATGGAAAGCCCAGAAATAATCCCACACAGCTATGGACAGCTAATCTTTGACAAAGGAGCCAAGAACCTACAATGGGGAAATGAAAGTCTCTTCAGCAAATGGTGTTGGGAAAACTGGATAGCCACATGCAAAAAAATGAAAGTAGACCCTCACTTTACACCATACAAAAAAATTAACTCCAAATGGATTAAAGACTTGAATGTAAGACCTGAAACTATGAAACTTCTAGAAGAAAACATAGGCAGTACGCTCTTCGACATCGGTCTTAGCAACATCTTTTCAAGCACCATGTCTGACCGGGCAAGAGAAACAATAGAAAAAATAAACAAATGGGACTACATCAAACTAAAAAGCTTCTGTACAGCAAAGGAAACCATCAACAGAACGAAAAGACAACCTAACACTTGGGAGAAGATATTTGCAAACCATACATCTGATAAGGGCTTAATCTCCAAAATATATAAAGAACTCATGCATCTCAACACCAAAAATCTAACAACCCAATTAAAACATGGGCAAAAGACCTGAACAGACATTTCTCCAAAGAAGATATACAGATGGCCAACAGACACATGAAAAGATGTTCAACATCATTAACTATCAGGGAAATGCAAATCAAAACTACAGTGAGATATCACCTCACGCCCATCAGAATGGCTATAATTAACAAGACAGAAAACAACATGTGTTGGAGAGAATGTGGAGAGAAGGGAACTCTCATACACTGCTGGTGGGAGTGCAAACTGGTGCAGCCACTATGGAAAACAGTATGGAGATTCCTCAAAAAATCAACGATAGAACTACCATATGATCCAGCTATTCCACTGTTGGGTATTTATCCAAAGAACTTGAAAACAGCAATTTGTAAAGGTACGTGCACCCCTGTGTTCATTGCAGCATTATTCATAATAGCCAAGACTTGGAAGCAACCTAAGTGCCCATCAAGGGACGAATGGATAAAGAAGATGTGGTATATATACACAATGGAATACTACTCAGCCATAAGAAACGATGAAATCCAGGCATTTGTGGCAACATGGATGGACATTGAGGGTATTATGCAAAGTGAAATAAGTCAGAGGGAGAAGGTCAAATACCGTATGATTTCCTTCGTTAAGTAGTAGATAATAACAACAATAAACAAACACATAGAGACAGAGATTGGATTGGTGGTTACCAGAGGGGAAGGGGGGAGGGGGGAGGGTGAAAGGGATAATTCGTTACGTGTGTGGTGATGGGTTGTAATTAGTATTTTGGTGGTGAACATGATGCAATCTATGCAGAAATAGAAGTATAATGACGTACACCTGAAATTTTTACAATGTCATAAACCAATGTTACTGCAATAAACAAAAAATTAAAAAAAAAACAAATAAAAGTTGTATAAAAATATAAAAAAAAAATAAGATCATACACCATGATCAAGTGGGATTTATACCAGGGATGCAGGGATGGTTCAACAGACGCAAATCAATCAATGCGATACATCACATCAACAAAACAAAGAATAAAAACCACGTGATCATCTCAATAGACGCAGAGAAGGCATTTGACAAGATACGACATCCATTTATGATAAAAACTCTCAACAAGATGGGAATAGAAGGAAGGTACCTCAACATAATAAAGTCTATTTATGACAAACCCACAGCCAACATCATACTCAATGGGGAAAGACTGAAAGCCATTCCTCTGAGAACAGGAACGAGGTGGGGCTGCCCACTCTCACCACTCCTGTTCAACATAGTACTGGAGGTTTTGGCCAGAGCAATTAGGTAAGGAAAAGTAATAACGGGAATCCAAATAGGTAACGAAGAAGTGAAACTCTCACTATTTGCAGATGACATGATTGTATATATAGAAAACCCTAAAGAATCTGTTGGAAAACTATTAGAAACAATCAACAACTACAGCAAAGTTGCAGGGTACAAAATCAATCTACAAAAATCAGTTGCATTTCTGTATGCTAATAATGAATTAACAGAAAGAGAGCTCAAAAAGATAATATCATTTACAATTGCATCAAAAAGAATAATTTACCTAGGAATAAATCTTACCAAGGAGGTGAAGGACTTATACAATGAGAACTACAAGACATTATTGAAAGAAATCCATGATGACATAAAGAAATGGAAAGATATTCCATGCACATGGATTAGAAGAATAAATATAGTTAAAATGTCTATATTACCTAAAGCAATCTACAGATTCAATGCAATCCCAATCAGAATCCCAATGACATTCTTCACAGAAATAGAAAAAGAATACTAAAATTTATATGGGGCAACAAAAGACCCCGAATAGCTAAAGAAATCCTAAGAAAAAAGAACAAAGCAGGAAGCATCACAATCCCTGACTTCAAAACATACTACAAAGCAATAGTAATCAAAACAGCATGGTACTGGTACAAAAACAGACACACAGATCAATGGAACAGAAATGAAAGCCTAGAAATAAAACCACACATATATGGATAGCTATTTTTCGACAAAGGTGCTAAGAACATACAATGGAGAAAGGAAAGTCTCTTCAATAAATGGTGTTGGGAAAACTGGACAGCCACATGCAAAAGAATGAAAGTGGACCATCTGCTATCGCCATTCACAAAAATTAACTCAAAATGGATCAAAGACCTGAAGGTGAGACTTGAAACTATAAAACTCATAGAAGAAAATATAGGTAACACACTATTTGACATTGGTTTTAAAGGAATCTTTTCGGATGACATGCCTACCCAGACTAGGGAAACTAAAGAAAAAATAAACAAGTGGGACTTTATCAGATTAAAGAGCTTTTATAAGACAAATGAAACCAGAATCAAGATGAACAGACAACCAACCAGCTGGGAGAGAATATTTGCAAAACATACATCTGACAAGGGGTTGATCTCCATAATGTATAAAGAACTCACATAACTGAACAACAAAAAAACAAACAACCGGATCAAAAAATGGGCAGAGGAAATGAACAGACACTTCTCCAAAGAAGATATACAGATGACCATCTGGCACACGAAAAGATGTTCAACATCACTAATCATCAGGGAAATGCAAATCAAAACAACACTAAGATACCACCTCACGCCCGTGAGAATGGCTATAATCACCAAGACAAAAAGCAACAAATGTTGGAGAGGATGTGGAGAAACAGGAACCCTCATACACAGCTGGTGGGAATGCAAACTGGTGCAGCCTCTATGGAAAACGGTATGGAGATTCCTCAAAGAATTAAAAATAGAGATGCCCTATGATCCAACCATCCCACTACTGGAAATCTATCCAACAAACCTGTAATCAACAATCCAAAGAGGCTTATGCACCCCTATGTTCATTGCAGCATTATTCACCATAGCCAAGGAGTGGAAGCAACCTAAGTGTCCCTCGACTGACGATTAGATTAAGAAAATGTGGTATATATATACAATGGAATACTACTCAGCCACAAAAAAAGACAAAATTGTCCCATTTGCAACAACATGGATGGGCCTGGAGAGTATTATCTTAAGTGAAATAAGCCAGAAAGAGAAAGACAAACACTGTATGATCTCACTCATATGTGGAATATAAACCAACACATGGACAGAGAAAACTGTACTGTGGTTACCAGGGGCAGTGGGGGTGGGGGGTGGGGGGTGGGCACAAGGGGTGAAGGGAGTCATATATATGGTGATGGACAAACAAAAATGCACAACCCAAAATTTCACAATGTTAAAAACCATTAAAACATCAATAAAAATAAATAAATAAATAAATAAAAAATACTGTGCAACATTTTAGGCTAACTTTTGATGTTCATTTTTTTACATTTTTTATTTAATGCATAATAATCATAATTATCTTATTTTATTGATTTTTGTTTGTGCCTTTTCTTGAAGTTTAATTTTTTGTTTGCTGTATAATTCCAACATTTTCTTTAAAATGTTTATATTCTATGAAAAAAAATTATGCACGATGATATTATTTTTATCTTTTCTATCTCTAAAAGCACATTTAAAAACCTTTTTGCATCATTAAAAGTCACATATAAAAATGTGTAAGCATGTTTTTATTGTTTAAAATAAGATTCAGAGCATAAGAATTAATTAAATCATGAAAAATGTATTGTTTGATATTAGGTATACAAGTAGTATTAAAATATTATAATGAATAATAAAAGTAGCTATTTTCTAGGTAAAGCTAGGTAGAGACAACTTACCAAAACACAAATAAGATTGAATTCTATGAGGAAATGGAAAAGCTTTAAAATCTACTCTTGCTGAGTTCCTCATTTTGATGTCATCATATCAGTACATTTTCACTTTTTCACAAAAACGTACCATTTTTTTCTGATTACATTGTAGTTAAACATATTATATTCAACAGTCTTTCAGCCATTGTTTGCCAATTTCCCTTTATTTAAAATTTATCAATTTACGATGCTTATTTTCATATTAGCATATGTATGTGTATTTTAATTCCTACATTACATTCTATTATATGTATGCATCTTCATTTCATGTTAGATTTATAAATTGAGGTTAATTATATTTAGAAAAGTTGGTATAGTGTAGCTATGTGTCATGGAGAGCGATTACAAGGATTCCTACATTACGCCCCTTGGAACACGGCTAGAAAATATTTGACCTGAAGGGTTATTTGTATGACCCATTTCCTTTGTTCTTACACACATATCAATGAATAAAATTAATTTTTCCCTTTTAGGAACTTACATGCATATGTACTTTCTGAAGATGCATTACTTGTCTCCATCAGTCAGTAACAAAACTTAAAGCTTCTTCTGTTTTAAAAACAATAATTCCTTTAAGTAAGTGTATTAAATTTTTCCATGAGATTGTTACTAAAACATGTTGCACTCACATATGCAAGAGACACTTGCAACTGAGAATTTAGGCTAAAAGAGCTCTGGCGTTACCTCTTACATGTTTGGAAAAAAGCTTTGAAACTATGACACTTTAGAAGGATTCTAGAAACTACTTGCGTATTCCCCCCTTGATCAACAGAGGCATTTTTTTTACTAATACAAATTAGAAAAAGAAAAGTTTTCATTTATTTCTATATTCAATTGTGTGTGTGGAGTGCCTGGCATCAGCAAAACAGATATGGTCCCTGCCGCAAAGGAGCTTAAAATCGAATCCAGTGGGATAGGCAAATATAAATCAAATAACTCCATAAATAATATAAATCTATGAGACAAGTTATCTCTTTCCATGCCATTCTCACTACCTTCCTGCTTTGATGTTTCCCGGCTTTCGTTGTAGTTAGTGGTAGAATTGTGATGGAATTCTGACCAATTAAACCTAAGAGGGAGTCTGCTAGGGATTTCTGGGAAAGATTTTGCTTTTCTGATCTAAAGAAACACACTCCATTGTCATGTATCTTCTAACTTCCACTTCCGCCTGGAATACAAATGTGAGACATGGGGGAACAACAAGCATTATGAGGCTTAGTGGTGACAGCTGTGAGAATAAAACCTACACCCTATGTCTGGTAACATGAGGGATCAGAAAGGCCCGGCTCCAGACTCATTATTATATGAGACAAACACCTATTACCTTTATTTTTTCGTTCAGTTTGGATTTGTAGGTGAAGACATTCCTTATGGATATAAAATTCAGTTGTGATAAGTGATGCAGGAGCTGAAACACCTAGTATCTGAAAAACATAAAATGGGGTGATTTGTTACAGACATGGACATTCTGGAGGTGACAATTGACATGCGATATGAAACACGAGTAGGAGATAACTTGGTGAAGAGGCAAGGTGTGCAAAGAAATAGGAGAAAACATGGAGCATGAAGGGACCCAAGGAGGTGAGTATGCAGAGAATGAGATAGGAGAGGGTAGTTCAGTCCGAGGATGGAGATTACAGCCTTAGTAACCATGTTAAGGAGTTCCATCTGTAGTATTGCCACTATGAGAAAACATTGAAGAATTTTGACCAAGGAGAGGAGTGTGAAATGATCGGGCCTTATTTTTTTTAATCTTTAAGTTTATTCCCTTTGCATTTTAGTTAATATGTTGCAGATGTCAAGAGAAAACACACGTAGATGAATTAGTAACTTACTGTTCTACCTGAGACATGACGGTAGCTAAAACAAGAGTGATAGACACAGAGTAAGCCAGTATTTGAAGGTTGGGGAGGATCTACCAGGCTTATAGACAGAGACATCACTAGGAAATGTGTCAAAATGACTTTTAGATTTGATACTTTTCTAAGGACAAGAATGACAGTGCCATTCCCTGTGATAGATAAGAATGACAAAGGACTAGAATTGGGTGGGTGAAGATCAAGGGTTTGGTTTTATCATATTGAGTTAGAGATGTCTTTGACACTTCTAAAAGATAATGTAAGGATGGAAGTTGTGTATACAGCTCTAGACATCAGGAAAGAGGAAATATAAATCTGGAACTTTTCCGAATAGATACAATGATTGAAACTAAGAGTAAAAATGAGATCATGAAGACAGAAAAAGACGGGGCTTAGGATGAAGCATTAATGACTTCCCACATGGACTAGATGAGTACAGAAATTTGTGCCATGCAAAGGTAACAACAAAGTGTGTGAAGAGATGTAAAAAATATCCATAAAAGTTCTGTGAAAAGAAAGTCAAGAAAATAGAGGGTTTTAAGAATTGGATAAGTGTTCAACGTTATCAAATGTGATTAGTTAGATGACGACTTAGTAGGTGCTTAATTAATATTTTAAGTATAGCACAATGTTTGGAATTGGTGAATCTAGGTGATGAGTATATAGGTGTTCATCGAATTAGTCTTGTGACTTTAATGTAGATTTGAATTTTTTTTCAAAATAAAAATGTTGGAAAAAATTAGAGTTACAGCTCAAACTAAGGTTTAAATATTAGAAAAATACAATTGAAGGATTGACTGAATGAAAGCTCACCAACCAAAGACCACCAGGATCACACCTGTAGTTTAATAGGTAAATTATTTAGCTCATAGCAAGGGACAAAGCACTCGGAATGGTGAGACATCTTAGCAAAGGGATTTGGATGAGGCTTCTTAAAGGACTTAGGATAGTGTTGGTTGACTCTAAGGCAAATTTAAGGAAGCTGGAGCCAATTCTGGATTGGATGTCGTCAAGAAGCGAGAACAATTTGGTGATTGCTTATCTTAATTATTGTCTAGGATGTGGATGGATGAAAGCAAGGCTAAAGCTTTCATTGGTAAAGGAGAAGCAGTCACCCATGCTAGTTAGAAGATGAGGGATGCTGTTACTTTTTTTGTGGTTACAGTGTGGCCTTTTCTCTGCCTTGTTCCAACCATGGCCGTAAAATTGTCTTCTCTGGACTTTGCTTGTGTACGTTCAATTGGCAACGTGATAAATTTGTATAATATATAAGATCAGGAAAGACACTAATTTTTCTGCTTCGTTGAGAGACACAAGATCAACTAGAACTAGATCACAGAAAATGGATTCCTCAAGAACTTTAGTAGGTAATGCCAAACAGTTTTCCAAAGTCATGAGTACTTTGTCATAAGGCAGAGAGGTCCCATTATCCTACATCCTAGTCAACACTTAACATTGTTAGGTTTTTTAATTTTAGCGTTTCTGGAGGGTTTCCATTGATTTATCATTGTGATTGTAATTTGTATGTTTCTTAAGTACCACTGAGGGTAAACCTTACTATATGTTTATTGTCCATTTGGAAATCTTCTCTGGCAAAATGCCAGTTCAACACTCCTGTCCACTTTTTTGAATGAGTTTTTTGCTTTTTTATTATTGGTTTATACTTCTTTATGTATTCTAGATACATCAGCATTTGCCACTGTACATCCTGCCTTTCTTTTCCTGTCACTGTGTAATGCTTTTGCACTTCCGAAGGTGTCTTCTGGTAAAGAGAAGCTATAATATTCACCCAGTTTAAAATCTTTTATTTTATGGGTCCTAATTTTTTGTGGCATTTAAAAAATATTTTTCTCACCCAAAATCTATAAGCATAATCTTTTATATTACCTTCTAGAAGCTCAATTGCTCTACCGTGTACATATAGAGCTACAAACCAACTGGAATTGATTTTTGCATATCGTATAATGTAAGAGTTTTTTTTCTGGATGGATATTCAATTGCTTCTGCACTATTTATCAGAAAGACCTTTCTTTCCTTGCAACATTGTAGTTTCGCCATTGTATTAAATAAAGAGTCCGTATATTTTTGCCTGTGTTTCTAGAGTTTCAATTATATCCCAGTGGTCTAGTATTTTTCCTTGTGCTAACTCCACACATTTTTAGTGCATCATTTTAATGCGTGTTGATATCTGGTAGAAGAAATCCTTGAACATTACACTTCCCATTTAAAGCTATGCTTGATCCTCTACCTTTTCATATAAATTGTAGAATCAGCTTCTTAATTTGCACACACACAAGAAGCTTTTCATACAGGATTCCATTGAATGTACAGATAAGCTTGAGAGGCGTTAACATTTTTACACTATAGTGCTTAATGGACATTGTATATTCTTCTGATTTTATCTTTAATATTTCTTTTTCTTAGTTTGGGATTAATTTACTGTTCTCCTAACTCTATGTAAGAAGCATAGGTCATTGATTTTTAGCCTTTCTTCTTTTCTTAATATATACATTTAAAGTTATATATTTTAAAGCATAGTATTACCTGCAACCTACATGTTGTAATTTCATTATAATTTCTTTTTTCTATTTTTTTTAATTTTCTTTTTTGTGAGGAAGATCCGCCCTGAGCTAACATCTGCCAATCCTCCTCTTTTTTTTTTTTTTTTTTTTGCTGAGGAAGACTGGCCCTGGGCCAACATCCATATCCATCCTGCTCCACTTTACATGGGACGCTGCCACAGCATGGCCTGACAAGCGGTGCGTTGGCGCATGCCCGGGACCTGAACCGGCGAACCCCGGGCTGCCACAGCGGAGCGCACGCACCCAACCGCTTGTGCCACCGGGCTGGCCCTTCATTATCATTTCATCAAAACATTTTCTACTTTCCATTGTAATTTCTTATTTTAACAACGCATTATTTAGAAGTAGATTGTTTATTTCCCAAGCACTCAAAGATTTGGGAGTTTTTAACCGATTAAAATATCCTGCATTAATGATTGGTGTAGTATTTTATATGTTTATGCAGTCAAACTTATTAATCGCATTTTTTAAACCTTCATGAACATTGTTTATTTGATTGCTTGTTATAACAGTTACAGAGAGTGCGCTATGATAATCATTTAGATTTAATCGTCAACAAAGCCATTCAAGTAGATGCTATTGTTGTTTACATTTTATAGATGAGGAAACTGAGGCTTATGTAGATTAAATGATGCCCAAATTCACACAGCTAGTAAGTGATTGAATCTGCATTTGAACCGATTTCTATGAGTCCAGAACATGTATTCTTCACCATCAACAGACACTGCCTACTTGTGCTTCTCTGATTTTTTCAGATAGCTTTTTATTTTTTATGATGGTGGTGATATAGAGTCTCTTACATGCGATTGCTTTCACATATCATTCCTCTCTAATTTTTGGCATTTTGGTATGTTTTAGTGTTTCTAACTGATATATTTTATATCAAATCTTCTTAGTAGATTAATTTCCAGACAAACTTTAGCTTTGATAATAATGAGATTAATTGTCTAGGAAGAATGAATGATGATATTTGGAATTTGTCTTCTATTTTTTAAAAATTTTATACACTAACCTATTTTCAAAAGGCATATAAGGCAACACTTAACAGCACATCTAATCTAAACTAGACTGAAAAATTAAGAAGGTGTGTTGATTATTTCAAAAAGTCCAGCAGTAATGCAATGTTTGGGATAATTTCTCTGACATTCTCTTGCCCCGTCCCCTCTCCCACCGTGTCTTTTCCATCTTCAGGCTGACATCTTTCACGGCTGAACAATGACTGCCATCAGCAACAAAGCCAAAAGCTTCTCCTTTGGTTAAATTTATGAGGAGGCAGATGATTTATTTCTCTCAAGAGTGGAACAAAGGTTCTGAGCTTTCACTCTGACTAGAAAAACTTAGCTTGTGTTCCTCACCTTCAGTAAGTTTACCCTGACTGCTTTAGGGTAGACTGATCAGAGCCCGCCCCTTTAGCTAGGTTTAAAGGTCATCCCAGACATATACAATGGAGGAGGTGTGGTCTCCATGCCTTTTTAAATCACCAATAAGTTTGAAGCCACGAAAAAATGGTTCCACAGAATAATTCACACAGAGAACTTAGAAGGCTATATATGAATCTCAAACAATTTTAAAAAACAAAAGGTCTTAGAATGTAAAGTAAAATGAGTATAAATTTAGTTTTGTCTTTTCACTTCCCCTCTATGAATCTAATTATTTTACACAAAATTAATCCTCTTCTATATTTCCCTTTCTCAAAATTTCTCTAGCAGCTTAAATTTGCTCTATGAGGTACTAACACTTGACTTAGACTTGTTCTATACGGTTCTCGGCTTACTTCATATACATGTAAGACTTCCTGTTCATCTGCTCAAAAATATAGTTTGCTCTGTGAGAACAAAGACTATACCTGTCAAGTATGCTCCACAGCCCAGAACAACACCGGCCACATCCCTGAAGCTTAATAAATACTTGTTGCTTTGAGCTATGGCATCCAGCAAAAGGAAATATATAGATTTACAGAGCAAGAGAAAGGTACAGGCCCTATTCTCCTTTCTACACAAAACGAGTTACAGCGAAATATACAAGTGATGTATATAGAAGAGGAATTAAGGCGGTTTCTAAAGTTTTCTATTTCAAAATGCGTTCTAGACAGCAGTGGGTGAAAAACAACTCAGGAGAAATTAACTTTGTCTTCCAGAGACCCTAATGGCTACCATCATGAGGTATATGAAAAAAAGACAACCAAGTAATTCCCCACTAGATTCCACACTATGTTTTTTCTTTTTATATATAGCAATTCTAGTTTTGTTTTGGCAAAATTACTAAATTTCCTAGTTCGCCTTTAGTGACAATGTTCTACATTTTTCAAAAATTATTTCAAGAGTTCTTAAAATCAATAATTGGAAGATGTGGGAATAAAAAATATACACTGATTTCTACTTTGTGCTATCTTAAATCATGAGGATGAGATAATGCTTAAACATATGTATGTGTGTGTATGTGTCTACATACATAGATATACATGTATATGCATTACTATGTGCTAGGTATGCTACCGTATGGCCTTTTATTTTATTTTCATTTTTAGAAACACATCTAAATCATGAATTTAATAAGTAGCAGACTCTGAATTTGAACACAGACCTAGCTTTACCATATGGTCAGTATGTATCACCTTGCCCCCTCCCCACCTCAGGGATCCATAAGGCCAACTCATTTATTTGCCAGATGACAAACATGAGGACCCCCAGGTCATGTCAGACACAATCTTAGGTTTACTTACACCTAACTCACATCTCATTTTATTAGTCTAAACCTCTTCACAAATATTTAGAGTTGTAAAACATTTTACAATCTTTGTAAAACAGTCTATGGTTTAATCAAAGCATAATAGTGTAATGATTATGTAAACTTGGAAGATTATTTTCTGTAAAATCAAAGTACAAATTATTTTGCAAAGAGAATGTCAGATAAAAGTCAATGGAAACCATCAAAGATTTTGCATATTTTATTATATTCTATCATTTTGTTGAGGGGTAAACATTTACCACTTTAAGGCCTATAATAAAATGCATGTGCTTTGGTTGAAGACTTCTTGCCATCAGATGCAGACTCCACTATAAGCTTTTTTCCCCAGAAGAAACATCCACGCACTATAGTATTTTCAATAGAATTACTGACTATAATTTGTTTTCACACCAAAGATGTAACTCTTTTCAAGTTAATGGATAAATTTGCTCATCTCTTTCTTTGTTATGAGGCAAAGATAAATAAGTCTTTTTCACTCAATCTGCTGAGATAACTTTTGCCCATGCCGAAAGGTGATCTGTTCTAATCAACTTCACGAAGTCTGATGGAATTACACTGAACATATCTCATACCTGACACAACTACAGAATGATACAGTTCAGGACAAACATTGGTGACCTGAATAATACATGACAGACAGATGACCGGGTGAGAAAAGTAATTTTTCACCTACACCACTTGAGTTTCTTTATTAAAGGCTGAGACATGTTTGATGGAAAGAAGGTTGCTTTGCCAGCTAAAAGCTGGTGTGTTTTATTAATAGCTCAGTCAGTATTCCCCTGCTGTTTTACTATTTGAAATGTGTTATTTTGGCAGTAAAATACAATAGACATCTACTCTGCATGAAAACTCGACATTTCAAAGACATTTCATAAGATGTGTGAAGTTGTTGGTAATCAGATATTATTATTTAATATACTTATATGGTCAGGAATATTAAACTTACTGAATAGAAATATCAAATTTGAAATTGGGGGATAGATTATTTGTGAGTTGATGGTTCATAGTTGCTTATTTTTCCATTTTGCAACACAATTTATACAAAGAAGATGCATGAGAAAAAGTGAAGTTTATCATTGCTAATATTCTCATAGCATATATTTCTAACGAATTATTTTAATCAAAGGGAAATTTAATTATTTTAGAGAGCATTCTTTGACAAATGTTCTGGCATCATTACTAAATTACACAATTTGAAAGAGAGGTATGATTTAGTGAAATAGTTAAATTGTATCACTAAAAAATGCAGTTTTGAAACTTTAAGAAGGTAAACCAAACTGTTTAATTTCAAAAACTGGTGTTGATAGAAATATTTTAATGAAGAAATATGTCATCTATAGTTAGAATATTCACTACACATGCATATGGTAAATATAGTTAGTCTTTTAAAATAGCTTGTTTGCTCAGATTGACTAATGGTATCCCTCCCCTGTAATCATTAGGTTATACAAGTATCTATGAAATACCTAGCACAGGCCTTCTTTTAGGATCTAAGGTACAGCAGTGAATAAAGGATTAAAATGTGCTTTAATGGAGTATACACGTTTTAGTGGGAGAAGACAAATAACAGACAAATAATAAACAAGTAAATGTTATACTAAGCCAATTGGAGATAAGTACTATAGGAAAAATAAAGCATAGAAGAAGAATAAGGATTGAGGTTGTTACAATAGTAAATAAGGGAGATCAGGGAAGGTCTTAGTGATAAGATCATATTTAAACAGCTGGAGATTAAGTGAATCATGGGATATGGATAGAAAGAACATTTTAAACATAGATAACAGCAAGCCAATAGGCTCTGTGACAGATGTATTTGGAATGCGGACAAAGTTGTTGGAGGTGAGACTAAAGAGGTATGGGAAGTGGTGGGAATTGGGGAAGAAAAGAAAGGCAGATCATAGAGATTCATCTAGACCCCATTAAGGACTTTGGCTTTAATTCTGTCTAATGTGGAAAGCCACTGGAGGGTCTTGAGCAATGAGAGACACGCTCTTTGTTCTAAAACAGTCATTAAGGCTGATACATCTAGAATCCACAGCAGAGACTGAAAGATGAAGGAAGTAAACCAATGAGGAAGTCAGTTCAGCAATCCGGATGAGCGACAGCAGTGACTCGGAACTGAGTGGTAGAAAAAGAGGTGATATAAAGTGGTCAGATTCTGGATATATTTTAAAGGTTAAACCAACAGGATTTGTTGATGGTTTAAATATGGAGAATGTGAGACAGAGAAGTCAAAGATGAGTTCTATGTTTTGGTCCTGAACACCTGGATAGATGGAATTTGAGCCACTCCTTCCTAAATTGAAGAAGACTCATGAAGGAGCAGGTTTGGTCAAGGTGGAAAATCAGGAATTTGATTGTTACATTGTTTTCCTAGGACTGCTGTGACAAAGTAGCAAAAATTGAGTGGTTTTAAACAACAAAAATTTATTCTCTGACAGCTCTGGAGGCTAAAAGTCTGAAATCAAGGTGTCAGCTGGACCATGCTCTCTCCAAAGTCTCTATAGGATCTTTCTCAGCCTGTCCCAGCCGTGGTTTCAGGCATTCCTTGGTTTGTGGCAGCATAACCCTTATCTCTGCCTCCTGGTCACATGGCACTCTCCACCTAGCTCTGTGACTTCACATGGCCATCTTCTTATAAGGAAACCAGTCGTATTGGATTAGGGGCCCCCCTACTCAGTATGACCTGATCCTAACTTAAGTAATTACATCTACTACAACTCTTATTTCCAAATAAGGTGACATTCTGAGGCATGAGGACTTGAACATACTTTTTTTTGCGGGGGGGTGGTGGAGGGACACAATTTAACCTGTAACAATCATGAATATGTTACACTTGAAAGCAAAACATTCAAGTATAGGTGTTGAATAAACAGTTGGATATACTAGCTTGGAAACATCTGGTTTGAAAACACAAATTTGGAAAGCATCATTGTTTAAATAGTATCTAAAGCCATGAGCTGGAATAAGTCTATGTAGGGAATATCCAAAGCAGAGCCCTGGAATATTCCATTATAAAATGGGGAGATTAGGGGAAGGAAGCCAAAAAGAATAAAAAGGAAACGTCAATGGCTTTTAGAGTCACCAAAAGAGAGACAAGCAGACAATATATATCTACAGATGTAATACTCAATACTTCCTCTCTGGCTGTTTCTTGTTGATGATCATTGCCTAGATGCATTAATTCATTAGAGTTGCAAAATGGTGATATTCTAATTATTCTTTCATCATTTACCTGGAACATATAGAAAAGAAAAACTTCTCTTTATCATCTATTTGGTTATCCTGAGTACAGTTCTTATGGGAATGGGGAAAATGTTTGCTTTGTTTCCTCTGTTTATCAGTTTTCAAAATAAGAGGTTGGTTCTCTAACAATAGGACCACTGATTGTGTTCTTTTAAAATTTATTTTGGTATTTTTATGGACCGTTATAGTTAAACCTATTAAATTGTCTTCAACTCGTTAAAGTTATTATCTTTGTTGAAGCTGAAATTGCTCCATCTTAGACCAGTGGAGCCTACCCAATTAGCTTCTGAGTCCTATTAAGGTGACTCTTTCAGTCTTTGATAGATCCCTTGATCTCAGGTATAACTTCTTGTACAATTCCTGTGTCAGATCTGGAAATCAGCCATCTCTCTAAAGAGTCCTATTTTCTCATGGTGGGAAATAGGAATTAGAGGCCACAATTTTGGCCCTAATGGTGCTTTTAGTGATACTTATTTGGTCCTGTTCTTTAGGCTTTATCCAAGGACAGAGCTAGGAAATACATATTTTTTAAGATAAAAACACCTCAAGTTCATACTATTAGTACCAATTAAAATTCCAAGACCACTGATCTAACCACATCAATGTTAGATATGTATCTTCTTTCTTCCACTTTGAAAATGTAGATTCTCAATATCAATATAATTGCTCCTTTACAAAAAAAAAAAAAAAAACCCATGAAATAGACTCAAAATAACAATATCAATATCATTTACAATATGGTAACTAAAAGTAAAATGTTAATTTATTCATCCATTCATTAATTTAGGGTATATTTCATCACTTAGGCTGTCCTGTCAAATCACTGTCTTAAAGCCATTCAAAATAGTTCATCTCTGTGCATTTTTTCTACCAAGTAAATACACAGTGAAGTTCACTTGTTTCATTTCGCTTTTGGTTTTTATGGATTTTTTTATTTGTCTTATGTTGATGTAAATATTTACAGGAGTCCAAAGTTAACTTCATAAAACATGTAGATTCAAAGAAATTTATCTTTTATGCCTGTCTTCTCCATTGTATTCACTCCCTACCCCCTCAGGTAAATCTTTATTTGTTTATATTTTATAGTTTTTCCTTCCTAAATCAACCCGTGTTTGAGTGAGCAAATGCCTATCTATATTCACACACGCTCTTTTTTTATGAATGTTTCACAACTGTACACACTTAGCTTTACCTTGATTCTTTTACTTGCAAATATATCCTGGAGATCAACCCACAATTGTATATTAGAGATATTCCTTATTGCTTTTTATAGATATATACTACTCCATTTTGTGGATATAAACATAGTTTATTCAACCAGTTCCTTATTTGACTCATTTCTTATTGGTGGATATTTGACTTGTTTGTCTTTTGCTCTTTTATTAAAAGAAAGCTGTAATGAGTAAGCTAATGCATACTTCTGTTGATTTTTACCACCATTAAAAAAAATAGATTTATAAAAGTGCAATTGCTAGGTCAAATACATGTAGTTATTGTAGATATTCCAAATTTTCATATATATATATATTTCTCCATAATATATTTCTTCAAAGCCTCACCAATAAACTACACTGCAATTCTATATTTTTTTCAATCTGTTAAATAAGAAATGGTATCTCAGGGCTCGCCTGGTGGTGTAGTGGTTAAGTTTGGAGGCTCTACTTCGGTGGTCCGGGGTTTGTGGATTTGGATCCTGGGCGCAGACCTATACACAGCTCATCAAGCCATGTTGTGGCTGGCATCCCATATACAAAATAGAGGAAGATGGGCACAAATGTTAGCTCAGGGCTAATCTTCCTCAGTAAAAAGAGGAAGATTGGCAACAGATATTAGCTCTTCCTCACCAAAAAATAAAATAAAATAAAGTAAAAAGAATTGGTTTCAGTGTCAGTTTAATTTGTTTTCCTATCTTATGGTGGGGTTTATCATTTTTCATATGTTTAAGAACTATTTGCATTTATTTATCTGTGAATTATCTGTTTATTTCTCTAGTGCATTTTTCTGTGAGATTGACTCCTTTTTATCTATATTTAGAAATGCTTCATATCTGCATTTTAAATGCAATTGTACTCTCAACATGCATATAATTTTTTATTATGCTACTCTTTGAATACTATTATTATATCTTGGGCATTTTCCATATTATTGCATCCTAAACATATTCCACCAGTATTGTAGCAGTACAACATGCATGGGTAAAGTGGATTCAATTTCGTTATATAAGGCACTTAGAAAACTTCTGGTTTTTATATATATACATATATTTATATATAATGCTTTAATGAACACTCTTTACACAAATTATTTTTCTAGTATTTTGGAGTTATGCTAGGGATATAGCAAAAGAAGAAAAAATTCTACATGAAAATTTAAGAATGATTTTGTAGGTTTCCAAAAAAATATGAATCAATTCATAGAACCTCTTGTAAAGGGTTTGAATTCCATTTTTATCATATTCATGCCTGCATAAAATTTGTGATTTGGTGATCACAATTTAGTATTTAGAATGAAATTACATTTGATATCTTTAAATATTAGTGCAAGTAAACATTTTTAAAGTATTTTTCTATATTTGTGACTTCATCTATATTCTCTAATACTGATATATTTATTTGTCTTAACTGTATATAGTTGTGATATTATTTTCTGCACACATATTTGCTGGGTTGAACTGTCATAAAATTACATTTTCACTCATCAATTAATGATCATATGTAAATTACATGTTCTTCTTGTTTTTTTGTTTTTTGTTCTTTTGGTGAGAAGGATTGGCCGTGAGCTAACATCTGTTGCCAATCTTCCTCTTTTTGCTTGAGGAAGATTGTCCCTGAGCTAGCACCTGTGCCAATCTTCCTCTATTTTGTATGTGGGATGCCGCCACAGCGTGGATTGACAAGCTGTGTGTAGGCTCACACCTGGCATCTGAACCTGAGAACCCTGGGCTACCAAAGCGGAGTGTGCAAACTTAATGACTACGCCACAGGGCCAGCCCCAATATTTTTTTCTTTTATAAGAAACTTGAAATATATTTCTCCCCACCCTGATTTAAAATATCCTATTTTTATTCAAAAATTTGATTTTTTATATTGAGTTAATCAAACTGAATATATTTAAATGTAATTGTTTGAAGAGATGTCTATTTTCCTCTATTTTCATTAAATGAAATAACGTGTTCATTTAATAAGGCTTCATTTTTCACTGATTTCTATGACCTTAATTGTAGAAATTATTAAATTGGTTGTGATTTCTCAATCAATTCCAGATAGCACATTAATATTCTGAGGCTTCTTTTAGATCCGTGTCTATGTGGTTATACTCATGAGTAGTCACACAAGACACTGTCACAAAATGAAAAATGTATACAATAATTAACTCATAAGGTCAATTTATAACCAATTAAGGCTCTTCTATTGACCTTTTCTTTATTGAAAAATATCTTATTTTTATAAACATTCCATACACACTTCAGAAGGCAGTATAGTCTATATCTGCCATATTTAGAATTTTAATTTATTTTTAAAATAATTTAATTTAAACTCTAACATAATTATATACTAAAATATTATAAGACTTCCAATTTCCTATAAATTTTTCTTAAATTTAATAGTATTTATGGTTATTTTTGACACATAAATGTTTAGTACTTGTAACAAAGAAAGCTAGTGCTCACTAATATCAGTTTTCTCCTTTTCTTCCTAAGATAATGCTTAGCTGTATTTCCCATCCTCCCTTGCTTTCGGTGAGACCAGATGATGAGGCTCTGGCCAATGGAATGTGCAGAGATATCATCGATGCCAGTTTAAGACCGATCTCTAAACTCCCTCTCATAATTCTTCACACTCTCTCTTCACTTGTACATTGTCCATATTCTGAAATTTCAGTGGAGAATAGCAAGGCTCTAGAAGATAACAGAGCAACTAAATTGTTGGAGACTGTTTCCCAGAATGGAGTAAAGAACTCCCAGTACCTGTATTGAAGTGCACCATTAAAGAGATTTATTTCGTTAAAACACTGAAATGGTTTGTTATAGCAGATGACTTATCATGAATAATATAGGACGCTTCTTGTCTCACTGTGCTTGAATATTTTCGTGTGATAAAAAGATTCTCTTTGTTCTGTTTAAGGCTTAAACTTTAAATTCTCCATTACTTCTACATAATCTAATAATTTATTTGCTTTCAACCATCTTGCTACAAAAAGCATTTGAGACAATTAATATTGCTGTTTTTGTTCTTTTGAGGAAAGTTTGACTCATGAGACTTTCTCATGCTTTCATTTTTAATTTCTTTATGTCTCTGATGTATTTCCTTTAAAAGTTGCTTATTTCTACCTGGATATTTACAAAACATTCTTTTTCTTTATTTTGGGGATCATAGCAATTTTTTTCAAGAAATATCTAAGTACGGATTTCTTTTCGGTAATTTTTCCCAGATCATAATGAGCCTTTGAGTAAATAGTCTCAATACTTAAAACATTAATATACTTTTTATTATTCCTCCTATTATGTTTGTTCTGTTTCCTTCTCTGAGAAGAGTCGTTCTTTATAGATTAGATTTCCATGATTATCCTCTATTTATGTGATTTTCTTTTCATTAATTATCTTCTTTATGATTTTCTGTGTTCTGTGAATACTTATTATTTGCCTTTTCCACAAATAATTCACTGTTGTATTATTAAATCTCCTATATATTGCTTCTGTTACTTTTTATTTAATTGTACTTTCTTTTCATATTCTATTTCGTCCCTTTAAATAGCCCTCTCTTGCTTAATGCATCCATTTTACTAATTTGATTTACTTAAAATTAAAGCAGATATATTCTTTAAGATGGTATATTTCATGAATAAATTTGTATCAAGAGAGACACTCCATCGAGTCCTGATGATAGTCTTTCCCTTTCTATTTATCCATGCATGAAGCGAAAGCTCTCAGGTGCGGTGTTCGAGCACCAATAGAAACCAGAGTTTGATCGCAGATTGTTCACAGGTCTATCATACTCTGCTCAGGATGTGTCAGGATATGTCTCCGTGAAATGTGGAACCCGAGGACAGGTTGCAAAGTTTATAGAGAAGAAGCTGACCCATACAATGCTTACCAAATTTACAGCTTACATCAGCCTTTTCAAAATCCTTTATGATATGTAATTCCATTTCAATCTTCCAGGCCATTGAAAGAGGTGCATTTAGCACAATCAGAAAGAATATTTTCTTTCTCTAAGGTCATGGTACACATAGCAAGAAAAGAAAAGGGAGAGCGGACACAAGACTAATTTTCACTGTTGGTGAGTTTCTCAAAACTTCATTCCCAAAGAGCAAAAAGGAAAGTGCATATAGAGACTTCATAATTTGGTACTGAGTTAGGATCTCTCTATTCTGTACTTAAAAATCACTTCCTAATTGACTCAGCTCCACTGTTAGTGTTTTGTAACTGGACACCCATCTCAGACTTAGCTGGGATTCATTCATATGTGTCCGATGAACTGGTGATCAGATGTATTTTTGAGGGTTAATTTACATAAGGAGGTTTGAAGGAATGAAGTAGGGGCAGGTGGGCACGGGCAACCTGAGGGAGGAAATGGCACTGTGAGAACAACCAGCAATGACAACCGGGTTCTCGTGATCTGTTCTAGGGCGACTAATGTCTCAGCTTTATCAAGAGAGAGACTTCAGGCAGAATTTAAGCAAGGATTTTAGGAAATCAGGGAAAACAAGCAGTCAGGCTTTTAAGTTTGAATGAAAAATGTAACTCAGAGTAGGAAGAGGAGCAATCTCTTCCTTCTGTGGGAAATATATCAGAAGAGTCTTATGAGATCATCTACTGTCTCCTTCTTGGCCTTTGTGCTATTATTACCATACATTTTACTTCTCAATGTGTTGACAATCCCAAACTTCATTACTCTTATTTTTGGTTTAAAATAGTCGATTATCTTATAAAAAGATTAAAAAAGAAGAAAAGACATCTTTGACATTTACTTATATATTTACCATTCCAGTGCTCTTCATTCTTTTGTTTAGATCTATAGTGTATCTTTTTGTATCTTCTATGCCTTGAAATAATATGCTCAATATCTTCTCTATTTTCTTGAACGTACAGAATATAGTTATAATTGTTTTATCTCCTTTTCTACTAATTACATAATCTTTATCATATTTTACTGCACTGTTATTGAGTTTTTTCTTTACTGTGGGTTGTATTTTCATGATTCTTTACATCTCTAGTAATTTTTGATTGAATATCAGGCATTTCTAATTTTACATTATTGAGTGCTGGATATTTTTGTATTCCTATAAATATTCTTGAGCGTTGTACTAGGATGCAGTTAAATTACCTAGAAACAGCTCAATCCATTTAAGCTTTGTTTTTAAGCTTTGATATGCAGGTCCAGATCAGTCTTTAGTCTAAGACTAATTTTGCTCCACTACTGAGGTAATATCTTTCTAAGCACAGTCATGCATCACCTAGCGACAGGGATACTTTCTGAGAAATCTATCCTCAGGCAATTTTGTCATTGTGCAAACATCATAGAGTGTAATTACATAAACCTAGATGGTATAGCCTACTACACACCTAGGCTACATGATATTAATCTTGTGGGACCACTGTCATATATGCAGTCTGGCATTGACTGAAATGTCATTATGTGGTGCATGACTGTACTCTACCCGATGTCCCATAAATTACAGGTTTTTCACTCTCATTAGTGGCAATACAAATTCTCTGACTTTTATGAATTATGGGCATTGTTTCATCTGTTGCTTTTGCTTGTTTGTTTGTTTCTCAGCCTTGCGTTGTTTCCTCACATGTAAGCACTGATCTGGTACTCACATAAAGACTTGAGGGTAATCTCCTTGCAGATCCCTGGACTTCTTTGTGCAATCCTCTCCTCTCTGGTAATCTGTCCTGGGAATTCTAGCTGCTGTGACCTCCCTGTATGCTCAGATCTATCTCCTTAACTTAAGGATGTGGCTGAACACTATGTCGGTGCCCCTTACTGCACTTTGTCCTGGAATTTCTCTCCAGGCAGTAAGCTAGGACAATATTAGGGCTTGCCTCAGTTGCTAACCCTGTGTCTGTGGTCAAGTCCTATGTTGTTCAATGTTTAATATCTGCAAACCATTGTTTTATATATTTTGTCTTGTTTTCTATTGTTTCAGGCAGGAGGGTATTTCTAGTCCCTATCACTCTAAGTTACCCAGAAGCAAAATTTCATCAATACATTTTTTAATGCTGTCTTTTCCCTATTGATGTCAAATGCTGTCTTTACCATATTCTATAGCATACATTGTTTAATTTCTGGAAGCTTTTGTCTATGAATTGCAGTACCAATATTACATGAATTTTGTGAATAAATTTCATTATATATATAGCTCTCTACTTGCTTTATATCACTTGCAATCATGTGATTATTTTTTTCATAATTTTGTTATTCTTATAGTTTTATTCTTCCATATAAATGTTACAAACTTCGCCAGGAACCTTTAACAAGTTTTGTTTGCTTTTTCATTAGCATTAAATCGAGCATGTAGATTGATTTTTGAGATATGTGACATCTTTATAGAATTTTCTTTATTTTTTATAATATTGTGTACCTTCCAAAAACAAGGCATATCTCTATTAGATTCTGTCTTTCTATACTAACCCCTGAATAGAATTACACAGTTTTCTTCATATAATTCCTCAACATTTATAGTGAGCTTTAAAGAATTTTTATAATATTTATTGCTATTTTCAACTGTCTATTTTCTCCAATGATTTATCTTTACTATTTAGAATTTACATACAGAAAAGTTTTGCTTTTGACATTTGAAATTTTAACTGAGTTTTGGAAATTCTGCCATTTTACCATTAAGCATGGTGCTGAATTTTCTTTTCTGATACATATTTGGTTATTTTCACGTTAAAAAAAAATCCACCCATTCCTATATACTTAAGGGAAAACGAGATTTTTTTTTTTTTTTTAAAGATTTTATTTATTCAGTTTTTTCCCCCCAAAGCCCCAGTAGATAGTTGTATGTCATAGGTTCACATCCTTCTAGTTGCTGTACGTGGGACTCGGCCTCACGTTGGACGGAGAAGTGGTGCCTCAGGGCGCTCCCGGGATCCGAACCCGGGCCGCCAGCATCAGAGCGCGCGCACTTAACCGCTAAGCCACGGAGCCGGCCCCGGAAAACGAGATTTTACTAGAGACATAAATATTTGTCAAAAGCTACATCAACTAGAAAAAGCACTAGGTGAAGAATAAATATATTTTAAATTATTTTTGGCTATAAATCTTTTTGCACAATGAAATTTGCACTGAAGCTATATACAAAACAGGTAAAAATTTATTTCTTTAGAGAGAGAAAAAAAAGACAAGGTCAACCAAGCTCTAAGCTCCCATCTCTCACCCATTTTGTGGTCCCTGGGACATATCCATACCCTCTAGGGCTCATCCATGCACACTGAAACCTGACAGTGATTACCAAATCCTACTATGCATAAGCATCTCTGGAGAACGCCTTTGTAATGCATTGTCCCAAGGCTGACTTCCCTGAGATTCTGATTCTGCAACTCTGGGGAAGAGAAGGGGACTCCATGTTTAAAATGTTCTCCAGAGAATGCTATAATTGAGCTTGTTTTGAATTGTTGTTCTGGACCATATGGGATCTATACTTTATTGTATGCTCAGGTTTAGCATTATGCTGTTCTGTAAACTTTAAGAATATTGACATAAACATAAGCATATCATCCTAAAGCATATGCTATAAGCTTATGTTCTGAATGCAAACTATGTAAAAAATGAAATATAATCAGCTATATATAGGTAGTCTACTATGTCATTTCCTTTTTTTAGCACATCAACACAAAATTGATGTATAACTTAGTGCTAATATTTGTTCAGAATCTCTGCAGAAACTTTGGAAAATTACTTTAAAAGAATTTAAGTTGTTTTGTAAATCTTGACTTAATGTGTTCTAGAGAACTATGATTCATTGTGGTTGAGAACATATATCTTTTATTAAAGAGAGAACTGACAGTAACGACACTATTATTCAAATACATTATAATGCTAAAAATATTCATGTTGCCCAACTTTCTGCCCAGAGTGTATATATTAATGATCAATTTATTTTGCCACAGGGAACAAAGGAACATTTTTTACTTTACTGTGAGCTGTAATAGACCTTGTAACTAAGTCGCATAAAATGTTGCTGTAAACCAATGTAATTAAGAGTCATCAGTGGAACTTTTTTTCTACACATCTTTGTAAGATAGAAAAAAAATTGAAAGAAACATATCTATTGAAAGCTTTATTTAAAATAATAAAAACACAGTTTAAAATACATGGAAAGAATCAAATAGATTACCCACAGTCACTCAATAGGAAAGAGAGGCCAGAACAAAGAAGATTGGATTAAAAAAAATACCAAAATGGAAAATCAATAAATCTTAATTTTCAGTGGTTGCAGACACTGGAATTTGTCACCAGCTTTATTTTTTATAAGAACTTCTACGCCCCTATGCCCCTTTTCCATATTTCAGCACTTTTTGTTATAAAAGATTATAATAGTATCCAAATTCATGTGTTCCACTGTTAATGGTATCAAGAATTGGCATGATAAAATCCAGTCTCTTTTTCTCTTGCAGAATATGGTAACTGAAACTTCTTGCTACATAAAGAAACTCAGTTTTCTCAATTTTTCCAACAAATTTGTATTCTAGTAAATGTGAATTCTTCTTATGTGGATATCTTTACTCAACAAATATTTAATCAGTGCCTAATTTATGCCTGGTATGAGTCTAGGACCTTTCTTCTAGGAGCTCTTATTGAAGAAGAGCACACATGTTTGTCTGTTGTACTTTGTATCTCATGAGAGCGGGCATATCAATTGTGCAGATACAAATAGATCTAGAAAAGAGAGGCACAAACCTTGCATATTCATTACTAATTTCTTAGTGCCTGTGTATTTCCATATATGTTCTTTTCACAGAAGATATTTTTCAAGTAACGTTTCAAGTAATGTTATTAAGCTAACTTAATCAAAAATTAATTTTGAAAATATATCCTGGGGGAGTGCTGTAGTTTTTAGATAGTTATGCCTTTTGTAAAATGAGAAATAGACATTATTTCCATAGCCACCAAAAGAGTAGAAAGAATTTTTACAAATAGTCTTAGAAATTTGAATTTTAGGTTAACTAATTGAAATACAAAATCTGGTATATTTTCAGGAGTTTACAGACAACAAACCAAAATAATGGATGGTAAAATAGCAAAGCTTTGATGATAGAAACACTCTGAATTTCAAATGGGAATAACATATAAACTCTACCTATTTAGAGAAACTATTTATTAAGAGACATGAGGAAATTCAGCAAGCCTCAAGAAAGAAAACAATTTGGGCAATAGTCCTCATAAAAATTATTGCCTTGATTCAATGACTTACAACTCAATTATTCTGCATGATACATGTTTTAAAAAATCTTTATACTTAAATTAGCTACTTCATAGATCAAAAATGAATCAGGACTTGATATTCTGTTAAAGGCGGTGTAAACCTTCATTAATCATCACTTTACCTAAAGTGTTGGAGGAAGTACTTCATGATTTCTAAATTAGTATGTACTCCAATATGATGTCAGCTCTGAAATCATGTTATATAAAGTTTGGTGTTAAATTTAGAAAGTCAAACATTTGCAATTTGAAGACTAAAATTCTCAGCTGGCTAAGTGACCACCTATACATATCCTGTGACAAATATATTTGAAAGGATATTTTGCAACCTTTTATGTTTTGGTTTCTTACTCTGGCATTTTTCTGTAATTCACAGCCCTGATCTTAAATTGTGGGAATGTAGACATTGAGTACACATTAGCTATTTAGCATGAAACTGATGACATAGCAGAGTAAAGCCCATTAGAAAGAAAAATGTTTACTGAAGAGAGATGCAGATTTAACTGATATTGCAAATTGCTCCTAGTTACAGCAAAGTTGTGTGTTTGTGTTTTATCTGTGGCATTTAGTTTCAACCAAAATAAGGAAAAGTGATACGCAAAAGTCAATAATTGGTAATAAGAACAACATTATCTACGAGCCTTAAAATTGTTGAAGGAAAAATAGCTCAAATGATGCTTAATGCCTTTCAGGCACATCTGAATCAAATAAGGTAATTATTCTTTAAAATGCTTACACAAAGTCTGATTTGCATGCTAGTAATTGCCATGCCTTGTGGCATCTAGCAATTGACACAGCAATGATTTTAATTATTGTAATTTCATCAGTATAAATACTTCAAAGTTATGCAAATACTATCTCATAATCCACATAGACAGCTCAGAGTATTTGATTTACTAGTCTTGTAAGTCTCTTTGTCTACACAGTTTACTCTCAGATGTGACTCTGCATTGCAATTGAAGCCTTTCACTCACATCAAAGCTCTAAATCATAACAAGATGAGCTAATTTTACAAAGACTGACACTTCAAACATTAAGTCGCAAATACAATTATAAGATGAAATATAAAAAGGACTTCATTTGGATATCATGAAGCACAGATTCCTGCAGCTAATCATGTCTAATGTTTTCTCTGACATGAGAAAGTAAAGATACACTCGAACAAATGCCTTTGAATGGAGAACAGAAAAGACCCTCCCTGTTACATGATTAATTTAAATGATACAATAGTAAAATCTTACTGTTATGCAACAAATTATCATTAGTATTACAGTCACTCATATCCTCAGCCAATAGAGGGTACTGAACTACAAACAAGGTTTCCCTCATGACATATTGGTCCACTGTTAGTAAATCTTAGACTCTGACTCTTGAATTCTCAGGGAGTGGAAACTCTTACAATTGAATAAACCTACCAGTTGGGAAACTGTGTTTTCTCAGAAATGCTCTTATTGTGAGAAGTTATCTTATTATAGTCATGACTAAAGCTGAAAACATTCTACAGAAAAAAAGCACATAAAGTAGTGTTTAAAAATATTTTAAAACCCACCTGCACTCTTATTTTATACATTCAAATTGAAAAAAAGCTATTGGTAGATATGATGTTAAATTCTTTATAGTTGAATTTTTATTCTCATATTGAAAAAATAGATGTATCAGAAATGCATTAGGTTGCAAGTAGAAGAGAAACAGCAAAAGATGATGTGAAGATACGATTTTCAACGGAGAATGGCAAGTGAAAGCATATCAGCTATTTGCCGTAAGTGGATGAGGGAAAAACTTGATTCTCCTCAGTGCTTCTTAAGAACAAGTAGCTGGTGTTCGATTTTCTATGATCAATAAGTCATTTTCCCATTATTTTAAGTGGAAAGAGAAGGTGGCACTTGTTTGCCCCTCTTAGAAAATTCTGCCTTGTGAGTCCGTATGTTAGACAAAATTCTAGGATGACAACCACTGAATCATGTCCTTTTATAATCTTCTCCCCTTGAGTGTGGATAGAATTGTGACTTGTTTCTAGGCAATAGAATATGGCAAAGGTAGTAGGATAGTCACTTTGTGACTGTGTTTCATTATGTACAATTTTGTCTTAGCAGACTAGCTCGAGAAGTTCTCCTGCTCGGCTTGAAGAAGTGAGCTGCCATGATGTAACAGGACCTGAGAGAAGGCCACATGGCAAAGAAATGTGGGTGGCCTCAAGGGACTGAGAGTGATCCTCTGCTCACAGCCAGCAAGAAAAGGGAGACCTCACTCCTACAACTGAGAGGAACTGATTTTTGCCAACAACCACATAAGCTTAAAAGACAACCTCAGGTCCAGAAAGAAAAACAACCCAGCTGAACCATTGGCTGCAGCTGTGGAGATCCTGAGCAGAGGACCCAGATTAGTTGCGTTCAGACTTGTGATACACAAACTCGGTGAGGAAATGAATTCATAATATGTTACTAAGTTTGTGGTAATTTGTTTCACAGCAATAGAAAACAAAAACAGTTGATATCATTGAAATGTGAATGATGGGATTTTGAACAATGTCTGTGTGTGTACATGCATGTGTTTGTGTGAGATATTCTTATCGTTTTGACTCTATCTTAGTCTGCAGCTGGCCTCAGTGATCCCTTAGAGGCAGACCGCTGCACATATGTCCAAGTCACTGACACGATCACAGATTCCCTGATGCAAATAAGTATTAGACACGTGGGTTTGGAGAGGACGTTACCTGGAAATTCTGCTGGTGCTATACTGCAACTCACTTGTCTTCTTTTCTTTTCACTTTTTACTTTTAACTGGATAACAGTCATAAACTATGTTTCCTAACTGTATAAATAAAGAATTTATTTAGAAGTTGTGTAGTATAGGGCAGAAGAAATATTGTAGACTCAGACAGAGGTAGAATAAGTCAAAATGCAAGACTAGTTCCTATTGGTTCCTGAAATAACAACTTTGGACATGTTATTAAAATTCTCTGATACCATCTTCCTCATCTATAAATTGGGACTAATTAGACTTGGCTTACAGGTCTGTTGTAAGAATGAGAAATAATATAAGTATGGTGGCTGGCAAATTGTGGCTGTTACGATAACAATGATAGAAAATATGAATGATTTTTTCCTCAAAGGTAATAAGGCAGATACATACTCTATACACATTTCTATCAATGGTTTTAAAGTTGAGCAGAAAAAGAAATGAATTATGAATAAACATAGTAGACCTAAGTGTTCCAGTCTCAATTTTTTTCTAGGCATGTGACCTTGAGAATGTCATAAAACTTCTAGAAGCCCTTATCTCATCTATAATAGGAGGAACAATATCTGCTTTACCTACCTCACAGAGTTTATGTGAATTCAAAGAAGATATATATGAAAACTTACTACAATTCCATATAAATACAAGACATTAGAATTGTTTCACAGAAGTACATATTTATAGAGAGAAATCGAACAAGTATCTCATGAGGATTTAGCAGGGAATTTATTAAAGCAGTATCTTGGATAAGTTACCTATTTATACATTCAAACACAAATTTTACTTTCAAAAATATCTAAAAAATATCCTCAAAAATTTGACACGACAAAAAGAGATGTCAACGTCATGTGTTTCAACCTCACATGTTGTAACTCATACCTGGAAAAATATTGCAAATTCATCTTGAACAGGAAGCAGGAAAAATAAAGACTTAAAAGGCAACAGGAACCCCAGAAAACAGACAGCAGCATGAACAGCTAAATACATTCCATGCAGCTAACAATGAAACACAGAAAGATGACATCAGTAAGCCACCTTGCATAGTCATCAAGTGACAGGAGTGACATATAACAATAGAATCACATGTGAGAAATTGAAAGCACTAAAAATGCAGAATTAATTTTGCACTACCTCCTAGTAAGGTTATGATTTCTCGAAGGTCTCCTCAGACATGCTTTCATTTACTGGACACACATCCAATCTCTACTGGTTAGCACTGGTGATGGAATGTTTCAGATATATCCGCCACAGAACGTTCTAACTACCCACACGAATCTCTTCCAGGCCTAGAATCTTTCTTTTCCGTGTATCTTAAGTTATATAAACATTTATGTACTTTGCAAATATACTACCTACCTCCTTTAATCCATCTTCTCTGTGTCTTGTAAAAAATAGTTATATTTGGTTTGGAAGAAGGGAAACTGGATCACAGCCAGGAAGAAGCAGCAAGGAAGAAAAGAAAAAGTGGGTAGGTTGGGGACTCAGTAAATAGAAAATAAGAGAGACAAAGGAGAAGGAAATAGAGAGGGAGGACAATAGGCCCAGTAGAGAAGGGAAATCCCTAGAGAAGCATGGCAGGGGCTGAAATAGAGTCGACATGGGAAAAATAATAGATAAAGGGATGATTTTAGGGGCTCTGTGGAGTGATCAAAGGGGACTGGAGCAGAGGTCAGGCAAGGCAGCTGGAGAACATTAGCTAATTTAACATGGAGAACCAGATCTTTAGTTTTCATAGGTAAGATGGAAGGATTTAATATAGAGAGAAAAGCATGAGATTTCAATCTTAGAATAATAAAATCTCAGCATTGGACAAGTATTTGGAAAGGACAAATGTTCAAATACTGTAGGAGAGATTGGTGTCTAATAGACAACTGCACCAGTGGATTATGAGGAGAAGGAGAATGTGTTTTTTTCTGTCTCAAGAAGAGACAAGTACTGCTTTTTTGTTTTTTTTTTTTTTTTTTTGAGGAAGATCAGCCCTGAGCTAACATCCATGCTAATCCTCCTCTTTTTGCTGAGGAAGACTGGCTCTGAGCTAACATCTATTGCCAATCCTCCTCCTTCTTTTTTTTCCTCCCCAAAGCCCCAGTAGATAGTTGTACGTCATAGTTGCACATCCTTCTAGTTGCTGTATGTGGAACTTGGCCTCAGCATGGCTGGAGAAGCGGTGCGTCGGTGCGCGCCCAGGATCTGGACCCCAGCCGCCAGCAGCAGAGCGTGCGCACTTAACCGCTAAGCCACAGGGCCGGCCCCCTGTTTTCTAAATAATCAGCAACCATGGCATCATGTTGGTAAACAGCACTTGAAAAGTTAGGACACAGGAAGTTAAATGCCCTTTTCTGGGTCTCTCTGGATATCAAATTCAATGTAAATTTAATTACACCCTTTTAGTTTCTAATAATAATAAGACCTGACATTTGCATAGAGCTTCATATTCAACAAAGCAAAGAGGAGAGGAAGAAACCAATATTTATTGGGTACCTACTGTATACTAAACATTATACATATTCTGCCTGGATATCCCTCGTTTGAGATGTAAGAAAACTGGTTCAGATGGTAGAGTAACGTCCCCAAAATCGTATAGTCTGTTACAAAATGGAGCCAGAAATTGGATGTTTATTATACTCTTCCATGCCAGAGAAGGAAGATAAGAGAGAAGAAAGTAGAAACGAGGGAGGCAGAGAGTCAAAAATAGTAATAAAGAAAATTACATCATTTATTGTCAATTGCTGGGCAGCGACTATGCTCATCACCACGTATCACTTCTGGGAATTAGGCCAGGATTAATATTTCTATTTCTACAGAGGAAGAAATTCAGATTCAAAGAAGTAAAGCAACTTGTCCAACTTGGCACATTTAGTAAGGGGGCTACCTTCACTTTGTTTGACTCTGAAAACAGGACTCAGTTTTCATAAATGCTGTGTCACATAGTTGTAGGAGAAACCGGAGTTTGTATATGGATCTGCCACATTTTGATTGAGTGACCATGGGCACCTCACCCATCTTCCCTGAGACTCAGCTGCTCTCTTGTCAATGTTGGATAATAAATGCCTACCTTAGAAGGTGTTGTAAGGATTGCAGATACTATCAAGTATCTTTGAAGACGGATATTCGCAGTAAGTAGTGGCTATACTTTGGTAGCTGTTAACCAGACTAGAAGACGTTCAATTGCAAATCAGGAGTATGTGAGATCAACTATGTGTAAGAACACTTATTTTGACCTATCTGGTATCACTAACCAATAGGGAGAAAAATAAGAGTCAAGTGCTCTAACTAAAAGACAAACTTTTAAAATATCACCAGCATCATCGTGATTAATTGAAAGATGTTTTACTAACTACACATTATGTTGTAAATTTTAGTTGATATTATCAGAGAGAAGAGATCCCCACTTGTACGGTTAATAACAAGGGAGAAATTGTATTCAATAAAAACAATAAATAGCAATATTTCAGATATATCATCACTATTTACAGATAAAGGGTGAAAAGAAAGAGAAAAACAAGAGACTAGTAAAGACAAAATTATATAACCATGTTAATTAATGTAAAGTAAATATAATCATTACAACTTCTATACCAACACTACTTTGGGGAGATGTTGACTTCAGTTATTTTAATAGGTAAACAATTCCAGAGTTGTTTTTTTCGATGTACAAAAGTCTTATATAATTTATCCAAACATCCATCCCTGAAATTCTGCCTTATCTTTCCTTCAACACTATAAAAACATACTCAGGTCTTGTTTTGGAAATATTTTTTTTAAAAATACATTTTCAGGGCTGGCCCGGTGGCATAGTGGTTAAGTTTGTGTGCTCTGCTTCAGGGTTCACAGGTTCAGATCCCTGGCATGGACCTACACACCACTCATCAAGCCATGCTGTTGCCGCGACCCACATACAAAATAGAGGAAGATTGGCACAGATGTTAGCTCAGTGACAATCTTCCTCAAGAAAAGAGGAAGATTGGCAACAGATAGCTCAGGGCCAATCTTCTTCACCAAAAAAAAAAAAAAATTTTCATAGGAGAAAAGGCTAGATCTTATATTCTTCTATAATGAGGAAGTTAATTATATATTTTGTGATTTCATTTGTGCCAGATGATATTAAATAGAAAACTTAAGTTTGCCTCCATACTGGAGCCCATAATTGTTTCAGGTGCATTACAGAGCTGTAATACTTTTAATGAGTTCACTTCCATTGCTATGGCAACTACTCTAAAAGGCAACAATGAACTCTAAGTAATGACTGGCAGTAGGATCTCTATGTTTAGATTTCCGCGCTGTTGTGGGCAAGATCAGGAAAATAATGATGGCTGACCATGGCATGTCTAGAGATGAGAGCTGTTAGGTACTTTCATTTGACATCTTTCACAACCTTTCACAACCTATGTCTTCCACATTTTAAAGGATAAGTTCTAGTATATGGAGGCAAGTCAGGTAAATGTGTCAAATCAGAATACAATCCTGATTTGTGTATGTTTACAACCTTTCCCCTTTGCAACCCTTCAAAATGCAAAAAAAACCCCATCAGTTTCAACATTGTAGCAATTGAAGTGCCTTGCAAATTATCACATGCAGATCATAACAGAAATGACTATGCATTTTTATAATCTACTTTTAGAATGACTGTTTATAGTCATGTCTGCAAACACCTAAATAGAGCACTTTTTTTTTCAATAAAATTGGTAAAATTTGTGATGTTAATTGATTTGTATCCTGGCATTAAACAATGCTGGTAGAAATCAGAACCATTAGCATCCATTCATTTGTTAATCAGTTAAACATATCTAATGAATTGTCATTGAGTAAAGTACCTTTATAGTGCGAAGCAAAACACATTAGGAAAAAATGTAGAATCTCTTGAAAATTAATATAGAACCTAGTAAAAAATCATGTAAAAGGAACTTGTGACAATTAAATGCACATATATTTGTAATTAAGCTATCTGGTAAGGACTAACCTATTAATCATAATATTTAATAATTTAAAAAAGCCAATTAAAGATTAAGAGCAAGTAATGAATGTTTGCCAAGTAATGTATCATCTAATCCACACAACAAAACTTGAAGATAAGTGATATTTATATATCCATTTAACAAATAATAAAACTGAGGAACAGAATGTGTAAATAGCATACCCAAATTCACTCAGCTAGTAAGAGCTAGAGCTCATAATCTAACCCAGGCGATCTGATCCCAGGCTTTTAACCAGTATACTGTGCTGCAAGAATGTGCAGAGTGCAAATTTCATCGTAGTAATTCAACTTCACCCAGAGAAAAACTGGGAGAAGGAGGTGAACTTATACTAGACACCAAATCAGGTACCATTCCAAGGTCTTATGTTGGATTTTCATGCAGGTAAATTTTAGTGTTACATTATTAAACCTTTCCCTTAACCAGAAATTTTAGGATAGTTTTTTCTAGGCAAAGGAGAGTTTCTTCTACAGCAACTATTGAGATGGGTAAACAGTTAGCCGTTGATGATTAAGTAGCTAGTGACAAAAGTTTTTTTTCCCTTTCTGCAATTACTGATTATAGCTTTTCGTTGTTCACCCACCCACTGTTAATCATGCATATTTAGGCAATATGCTATCTGACTCCCATTAGGTTCCTATAGGTAACACCTCCCTGGTGCCTGAGTCACCATGGTAGTGGGTGTTTGAGCTGTTTTTCAGTAATTAGAACCCCTTGTCCACTTCAGGCTAGTTGAGACCACCAACCCATCAACTGGGCCCACGCAGATATCCGACAACCTTTTGACATCAAGAAGCTAAAAACTCCACCCTCGGATCATGTTAATGCCACCATTTTGTGAACCTGCGGCTATGAAGAGGCATGAAGCTTGACTATGCATGCGCAGGTCATCAATTACCTCACCTCTTTTCACCTCCAGTCATCTATCTCCACACTTTAGACCACCTTGCCTCCTACCCCATCAATAGCCATGAGCCCCCACTTTTGGGGAGGCTGATTTGAGACTCACTTTCCTGTTTCCTCACTTGGTTGCCTTGTGATTAAACTCTCTTTCGGCTGCAAGTTCGTCTCTGTGTTTGGCTTTCCTGGTGAAGGGCAAAAGTGAACCTGGGTGGGTAACACTGTTGTTTAATTTTTTACATCTCCTATACTTTTTCTGACTCCAAAAGTTATTTTAGAATCTTACTAATTTGAATTAACAATTCCCTCTTTCTGTGAATCTTATTTTCTAATCTGTAAAATAAATTATTTTATTAACTCACAGTTTTGAGGAGTAAACTAAATGATATAAAATGTATGTAATACATGGTGATAATAAGTACTTGATACATATTTTTGAATGTGTGTATTTCAGAGTTTTTGAACTTTCTTATAATTTGGAGGACACCTGAGCGTTTTTTACAAAGTTCAATTATATATCATCGAAATTTGTTTAAACATTGAATAATGTCTGCTCCACATCTCTCTCCTTCTTGCACCAGTTAAATAAGATTGTGTACAATTATTTTTCCTTTCTTCATTTGCAAATAAAACAATTCAGTTATAATATGAAGCAGAAAAGCACTTATAACTTCATCCAAATGAAATAAATGAAAGTCGAGAACAGTTATTTTGGCAGAAAGGGTAAAATTCAACTCCCAAGAATTCAATGACCTACATATAAAAAAATTGTTCTTATTCCTGTGATTATGAACTTCCTGAAACACACAACAACAAATATTGTGTACAGTGGGGTAATGGCATTGTATGGAAGAATGAATGTCAAGAAGTTAAAAGATAAATACTATGAAAAGAGGAAATTGTCAGAAATGTACACCCTTCAATTACTTAAACTTACTTTTTGTTTTACGATATGAAATATCCGTAATTTAGAAACAAGCTAAATAAGCTATCCTATCCAGAGTACAGCCCCACATTGTGCTCTTGCCAGTAGTTTATGGTGTATTTGGGACAAATGCAATTCCATTGATTGTCAGATTACTTTTCATAGTTGAGAACTTGACTAACTTCCTCACAAAAGAAGAGTGAAAACCGGAAATTCAGAGATTCATCGATAAAGCATAGATTCTGTGTCAAAAATAATGAGGCAGCTACATATGGCTATTAGTTCCGAAAGAGTGTCAAAAAATGTATTGAAATCAAGTGTATTTTACTTGCTTGAGAAACGAAACTTAAACTTATTCTGCCTGCAGTACAGATTTCCAAACGGTTATGTTCTGAAAAACGTTCCTTGCCTTTATACTCATTTTGTGAATGGAATAAAAATTGAATATTTAAAACACTTAACCTCTTAAAATCAACTGTTGAGAAGCAAATACCATGTGAAAAAATTGTTCCTTTTTGACACCAGCTTTCTGTGTGAATATCATGCAGCAGTTTTGCTGCTTTTGAAAACTAGAATTTAATAGCAGAGAAAATGTTTACTGTTCACCAAAAACATACAAACATAAACCAAATAGAAAGCGCATTTATATCTTTTACAAAAGAATATCTCTATTTCTCTTAAACTACGCTATATTTTGTAGCTTTCTGTTCATTGAGGGTTCCAGTCATTCGACATTCTGAGGCAGTGAATGGCTCCAAGCATGAGTAATGAGATCAGATACCTTTCCTATCTAGATCATAGCCTTTCTGTCTGGTCTGTGTCACAAGTGACCAGGAGTCATCATTACCAGTTGATGGGTGTTTAATTGTCAATGAGAAAAGTGTCCTGGCATCAGTCCAATTCCTAACAGCTCAGTATTCAATGCTACAGAAATCACTATAGTGTTCTAGCTTCCTTATCTACAAAGCTTACTGCTCTATGGATTTAGACAAGACAGAAGGCTCATTCAGCCCTAAGGAAGTCTATTCAGAATGCAGATAAAGAGCACTTCCCCAAAATTATATACCCTCAAAACCTCCTCCTGTAAAATATAAATTTAGATGAAGAAGATGCAGTAGCTATTCATGGAACAAATGCTGTCTCAAGTACCTTGTATGTGTTGGGTGATGTGGACACCTAAATGATAAATACTGTAGTTTGGGTTTCAAAGACTATGGAGAGTGGCAGAGAATTAAATAAACAATTTTGATTATAGGAGATAAATGCTGTAGAAGAGATGTCACAGAGGCCCTTGGAGAGCACAGAGAGGGAAGTTCTCTTTTTTATCTGAAGATACCAAGAAAGGCAACCTTGAAGATGTGACTTTTGACCTAATTCTTGAAGAAAATGCAAAACAAAAATGAAGGCATCCAGAAAGAAGGTTGCACAAAATGTGGAGTCTTACCAAAAAAGACAAAAGAGAATTCTAAAGAATATAGAAGTAGCAAATGTATAGAGTAGCTACTACCTTTTAGACTGAGGAAAATAACTCAAGGAAGAAAGAAACTTGGAAGAGGATTTCCCCCAAGGCTGAGATTTCTACATGGAAGGAGCTGGTGTGTCTGCCGCCCATTAGGTGGGAAAGAAGGTCATTAGGGTGCCACGGGACAGAGCTGGCACATAGGAGGCCACGTGCTGGACAGGGAACACCATTGGGCCACACCTCTGGCAGCCTTGCCAAAGAAGCTTGGAGTTTAGCCTGGAAAAATAGCATTCAGAACAAGAAAGAGACCAGCCACTGATAACGGCCTTGCAGTGTCCCTCAATACCCTCTATTTATAATGCCTCCTAATGCATCAGCTGACCAATGAGAAATGTTTACTGGGTCCAACTCCAGTATCACAAAACAAGTCAAAGAAAAGTGGATTTGCAGCTGAGGGGCAATCAATTTGTGACCGCAAAGAAATGGTTCGGAAATGAGGCTGTAAAAGACAGACAGGGGGCCAGCCCCGTGGCTTAGCGGTTAAGTGGGCGTGCTCCGCTACTGGTGGCCCGGGTTCAGATCCCGGGCATGCACCGACGCACTGCTTCTCCGGCCATGCTGAGGCTCCTACATACAGCAACTAGGAGGATGTGCAACTATGACATACAACTATCTACTGGGGCTTTGGGGGCAAAAAAAAAGGAGGAGGATTGGCAATAGATGTTAGCTCAGAGCTGGTCTTCCTCAGCAAAAAAAGAGGGGGATTAGCATGGATGTTAGCTCAGGGCTGATCTTTCTCACAAAAAAAAAAAAAAAGTAAAGACAGATAGGGACCTCTTATTCCAGATCTTTCTACATCATGCTGGCTATCATGAACATGATCCTGTGCATCCAGCAGCAGAGAAATTTTCCTGGGCAAAACAATCATCTGGGATACTTAAATAAAAATACAGATTTTAGGCAGCATCCTTGGGAATTATCCTTCTATAAGCAGGTAGGAATTGCAGTTTTTAACCTCCATCTCTGGGATTCTGATACAGATGTTTCTTGGAACACGTTTTTAGAAAGATGGTGTTGATTATGAAGAATTCTTGAAAGATTTTGAGCAGAGGAATGACGAGCTTGCATTTGTGTTTTAGGAAGTGCTTCCAGCCAGAGAGAGATGGTAGATTACAGTTGTAAATGTATGACTATTGGATTTTCATTTTGTATAGATAGCTTATTGAAGTTATTTTGTCTGACTTGATGGGCAGGTAATTTTTTAGCTACATAATAAGTTTAAAAATATTAAACACAAAAATAACAAAAAACAAACTAAAAAGCCAAAATAATATCAAACAACACAAATATCAAATAACACATTTGTTACAGTCTGGCTCTTTGTCTCCATTGGTAACATGAAGGCTATCTAGTAATGTACAGTATTTTGTGCAAAGTGGGTACTTAATCTTTGTTACTGAGTGACTGTCTGGCCGGTATTCCTAACTGACAGACATTACTGCAAATAAAAATAATAATACTTCTTTTCACTTAGCCAGATAGAATGACCAGGATTCAGCCATGGGAAGTGTAAAGGACAAACTAATTTTCAAGGTATCTGATAAGCTGCTATTTTGTTTTTAAGGAATTATACATATTTTTGTTTGAATAAGTGTAGCCATGTTCCTACACATTTTTTTTTTTTTTGAGGAAGACTGGCCCTAAGCTAACATCTGTTGCCAGTCTTCCTCCTTTTTTCCTTTTTTCCCCAGAAGCCCCAGTTGATAGTTGTATGTCATAGCTGTACATCCTTCTAGTTGCTCTATGTGGGACGCTGCCTCAGCATGGCTTGATGAGTGGTATGTAAGTCCACGCCCAGGATCCCAACTGGCGAACCCTGGGCTGCCGAATTGGAGCATGCAAACTTAACTGCTATGCCACCGGGCTGGCCCCTACACATTTTTATTTTAGAGTTTGTTTAGAAAACTAGATTTCTTGACTCGATTATTTCTACCCCAGAATCATTGAAAACGTTAACCATGTAAAAAAATGATAAAATTTATGACATACAATTCAAATTAAAGATCAAATATTGATTACAAGAATTAATGAATCCTATACAAAATATTTAGAATAGTGCCTGACGTGCAGTAGGTGAACAGTTCTATTTATATCCCACGAAATCAAGAAAGAACTATGGTCACTGTCATCTTGAAAATTTAGGAGTTTCAAGTTGCTGTGGAAACGGCACGGGCTTTGTATTCACACAATCTCTATCATTTTTTAGCTGTGTGTCTCTGAGACATTTTTCTTAACTTTCTACACCTCAATTTTTTTCACATATCTGAGTATACACACATATGTTTATAATTGAGCACTTACCATGTTATGTGTCACTGGCACATACACTGTGCCAATCAATTAATTTACTTAATCTCATTTAATTACCTCATTTATTCCTTGAAATGGATCTTTAGCATACAGATGAGAAAAGTAAGCCTCAGCCAAGGGCACTAAAATGTTTACTGTCACAGGACTCATAAATGTCGGTGCTGAGGCTGAAATCCAATCACACTTTCGCTGTTGGGGATTTGGGGGCAACATCACTAAATTCACCTCCCCCGTCATGGGTCTAACTGGGAGAGCACAGGCAGATATATCAAAAGCACAGAGAAGATTCAAATTTCAGCTTTATTTCGCAAAGTTCAGGTGCCCTTGTTAAAAGTATACTATGTATTGAATTATTTGACAAGTCCTGGCAAATACAATATATTTTTCATTGAATTTATTCTTTATCTAAAAAGTAAAGATGCACAGAATGTATATACGCATGTACATATACATATATATAGTACGTGTATATCTGTGTGTGTATATAGCTTCTATATACCAACTATCTATATGTATACCCTACTTGCACACACAGAAAACATGTATGTGTAATATTTACACCTCTCTCCTTTTCAAAACCGTTAACTCCTGGGTAAGGACCACATTTTCTTCTTCTTATCTGTGGAACACAACACGTCAAAAATATCTGTTGAGAGGCCGGTCCCGTGGCATAGTGGTTAAGTTCGTGCACTCTGCTTTGGTGGCCCAGGGTTCACAGGTTTGGATCCCTGGTGCGGACCAACACACCACTTATCAAAGCCATGTTGTGGCGGCGTGCCGTATAAAGTAGAGGAAGATGGGCATGGATGTTATCCCAGGGCCAATCTTCCTCAGCAAAAAAGAGGAATATTGGCAACAGATTAGCTCAGGGCTAATTTTCCCTAAAAAAAAATCTGTTGAATTAAGTATTTGAAATGAGCCAAGTGCATGAAGCACTTTTCTTACCTTCCAAATAAATCAACAAAATTGTTTTTAAGCTTAACATTTACTATATTTTATTAGGGTAATTCATGTTGGTCCACATGTGGAGTGAAGTAGGTAGAGAATATCTTGATTACAGAAAAACTGTTGACAAAACTCCCCATGAGATTTTACTTGGGATTAGGTAGTGAGCTGAGTCTTAATACTATTAGGTAGAATTGAAGCTAGTTGATCATCCATATGAAAAGAGAGTTTTAATCAATGGCTTTGTGTCAACATAAATCAATATTTCTGTAGCTTGCTGTGGAGCTTTAACCTTTTCACCATATTTAAAGATAGAATTTTTGCACAGTTTTAAAGATTTTATTTATTTATTTTCCCCCCAAAGCCCCAGTAGATAGTTGTGTGTCATAGTTGCACAGCCTTCTAGTTGCTGCATGTGGGACGCCGTGTCAGCATGGCTGGAGAACCGGCGCGTCAGTGCGCGCCTGGGATCCAAACCCCGGGCCGCCAGCAGCAGAGGGCGCGCACTTAACCACTAAGCCACGGGGCCGGCCCTGCACAGTTTTAATACATAAAATGATAAAGACAAAGTCAAAAACACCTAAAAATCCCATCAACACTAAAGGTAAGATTTCCTCTAGTCTTTTTCTATGAGTATATTTTAAATAACTAAGATAACATTTGACAAACAATTGTGTATCCTGAGTTTGTAATGTGGGTGTACTTGTTGGAGATATTTGTCAAGTTTAACATTTTTATTTAATAATGTGTAGGTTAGCTTTGGACTTCACAGTTTCAGCCAAAGTCACACTCATTGATTTATTTGACACAACAGTTTCTAGGCAGAGAATCTCATAAAGAACAAATTTGAATTGCATGCCAGGTTTGAATGAATCCAAAATGTGTTGCATTGCTTTGCTAATGTATGTGAAGCAATAGAGATTAAGAAGGAGCGTCTTCTATGAACCGGTGTGTTGTGTGCAGCGGCTATTCCCATGTGTTTTAAAGTACTTTGCTGTTTAGCCTTTATTTTACCCTAAAGGTGTTTTCCTGGCTTATTGCTTATCTTACCTTCTTTAGGTCTACTTTCATACCATACTATCTATCCAAAATGATAATGACTTCCTTTTTTCTCATGTGAATCATTATGTCATACTACTCTGTAGTATTGCAGTATTACTTATAGCCTATGTATTTACAGACTGAGGCTGGAAAGGTCATTACACCAGAAAAATAATTAGTCTTCCAAAATAGAATGAAACATTTCAAGAGACTTTCTGGTGAAATTCACTTATTAAACATTTATTACATGAAGTAAGTCAGTAATTAAATTATTATTAATATTTTAATATTTTGAATTATTAGAAACCATGGGCTTACACTAAATTTTCAGTTGTGGTTTTATGAAGCTACATTATCAAGAAAGTTTGTTAACTTTTAAGTATTTAGACATATGATTCTCAGCTCCCTTTTTGTACTCTTGCCTTAGGATCCAAAATGTTTGACTTGGTGGTGGGAAAAAACTCATTTTTTTCTGAAATCTCCTTCTTTTATTTCCTCTCTTTATATTCTTTATTGTGTCTAGATCAAATATACTTTATCTTGAATTATGTGCTTTATTTTAAAGTTTTTCCAGCTCACAAAATTTGACATTTGGCTTTTAATTCATTCTCACAAGATGTGAAGCATTCACAAAAAGAAATTTTACATGAAAATATATCCTAAGTGGAATTATCTTAAAAAAATTAAATAGAATTTCTAAAATTACTTTGTGTAATTTTGAATGTAAATATATAAAGTAATATTATAAGGATTAAAATGACTATATAATCAAATCCATAATGTATTTCCATATATTATTATTTTTATTCTAGTAAACATCTATTGGCTGAAAAATATATAGTATTCTGACTAAAGTTATTTAGCAATGTATCGTCAATTTTCCACTTATTTACTGTAATTTTTTTAATATTGTTTTTGTACATAAGTTTTGTGTCTTTTTTTTTCAGAATTTTACTCTTATAATGATAGTATGCATTCATACTTCTACTGACTTTCAGCTTGTCAGTATATCAGATTTTCAATCCACATTATCTGAAGGTGAATATTCAGACATTCAGATAGGAGCAATTACTCTGAATGACATACGATATAACTTGTTTATATTATTTACTGATAATTCTTTTGGCTGAGAACTGAGGTCAAATTATCTCAAGTAATTATCAATATTGTATTTCTGCCAGTTTCTAACCTTGTGACCTTATCTCCTCAAAAACTTCAAAAATTTACTAACACCAGGAAAACCAAATTGAAATGGCATTTCAATGGTGTTACTCAGTGGAGAGGGCAATATTGGTCAAGGCCAGGTTTTGTTATGCCTCTCACGCTAGGATTGTGACAATGAGCAAGTCACATTATTTCTTTGCATTTCAGTTTTCTTATTTGCAAAGGAGGGTTGCCTTGTAAAATTTCTAAATCTTGTCTAACTCTAAGGCTTATGAGGGCGATCATCTGTCTGTATTTAATGATATTGGCCGTGCCCAGCATCATGCCGGGCACAGTGTGGGTGCTCAATACATCAGTGTTGATTGAGCATATGTCAGATTATACACTTTTAAGACAGGAGACAGATGCCTTAAAAATGAGTTCTTTGAGTATTGACTAATCCAGTAGAAGATGAAGCAAAAAAAATGTTGGAATGATTCTAAGATTCTACATTAACAGTTCTAGAATTATATTGTTTATCATTGGTAATTTTAAAGATCAGATGGGGATTCTTATGGCTTTGGGATCCCAAAATATGTCACCAATTGTTAGCATTTCAATACTTTTTTATATCCATTTTCCAGTTATCTACAAGAAAACTTCATTCTGACTAAATTTTTTAAAAATTGAAAGTGATATCCATACTAACCAGAGGCAAAAGGAAACATAAATATTATTTCCCTCCCTCCCAAAAATCTCTCCACTCCAGCTCCGTTTTTCTGAACAACAGCATAAATTTTGCACTGTGATTTTCAAATGTAGACCTGGCTTCATGGATTTATTTTGGCTGCTTGAAATCGACAATCTCCAGTCACTTCATATTTGCCTAGACTCAGCTCAGAAGTTCAATATTTGCTTTGACTTCTCAACTGATAATCAGGACCAGAGGTATATTCAACAGTATGGAATTATTCAGACATTCAAAAATTTAAAGCACTCTGAGGAGGAAAGACTAAAAACTCTTCTGGAAACATGAACCACTTGAAGCACTTCAGTAATTTTCAATTGCTTTGTGATGTGCAAGCAAAGAACCGCGATCATTTTCACACTGAAGCACTTACGTTCTCTGATAATTTTATACCCTCACAGCCATTTTCTGAACACTGTCATTTTCCCCACTGAAGTGGTTTTAAAAATATGTGAAGCGTTTCAATAATTTTAAATTATCTTGTATGGCACAAGCTCAAACCCTGATCACCTCCAAATGTAAGAGCTAATAAAATGTAAAGTAGTTCAATATTTTTTTTTAAATTATGTATTGTGATCAATTGTATAAATGACTTCAATTTGGTTTGGATAGTAATGTAATTCAAAGTATATGGAATAAACCTAATTGTATCAAAAGTCAATTAAAAGTGCAAATGTTAGAAAATAAGCCACATTCCTGGTCTCAACTCTTGAATAAAATATGTGCATAAAATACGTTTCAATGCTTTGATTTTAAGACATCAACCAAAAAGTCTTTATAAAAGAAAAAATTAAGCTTCCACAAACCAGTGTTTTGAAGTAGAGAACAGAAAACAGTTTAAACAACATTCTTTGGAAAATAAAATGACCATATTTCAGAACTACAGGGAGATACAAATATAACACGCCCTATGGAGAAAGAGGCAAATATATTATTAGGGATACCTATAGTTTCCAAATTGAGGAAAATTTACATACTTTGGAAAAATATCCAGAAGAATTTCTTTAAACCAAGTAACCCACAACTGCAGAAAACAACTGATTTCTTTGATGTCTTGTTTTCTTAATTTAACTATTAATGCTGCTTTGATGTCTGTTTCAAAATATCCATGTTTTCCCCTAATATTTACAAATAATGTTTCCTCCTATTCTCATAATACTTAGAAGAAAATTGATAGTCAGGAACATGCAAAATAGTTATGCATTGGTTTTTATATACTTCCTAGAACATTGTTGGGATAATGACAACACAATATGAGGAGCAGGGAATTGGGATATCGTGGAGGAGAGGGGAAAGGTCAAGTCCATATGAACCCTTGAAGATGGCTATTGTGTCAACAACGGTTATAATGGTAAAAAAAAGGCCAAGAGGATACATTTAGTTATCTTCTAGTTTAACAGTCTCATTTACAAATATGGAAATCGAGAACTAAAATTGTTAAATCAATTACCAAAGGACCTGCATTTTTATGACAAATGAACAAAAAAATAGATTTCTTACTTTGAGTCTCCCTTATACACTCTTTTCCGTAGTCATTAACTAATAAATTAGGAAGCATTACCACGAAATGAATTGAATCTTCCTTTGTTGATGATATGAATTAAATGGAAAATCATGGAATTTTAGGGATGGAAGAAATGTTGAACTTCACCTAATGTGGTTCAACTCTTCCATTTTATAGAGGAGAATGTGAGTCTTAGAGAGGTGAAGTGACTTGCAAGTGGCCGAGGTCTGACAAGAAGTCCGGTCCCTGACCTGTGTCATTCTGATGACTAGCATTGTAGATGCACCTTGCATCATTCTGTTTCTAGCAGTTTCTTTGTTTAGTATCACTGTGAATGAGAAGAGAAAAAACATTCACGGGCTGCGAAGCATTTTTCTTTGGTAGAAAATGTATTTCAGAGATCTTTTTACTGTATACTTTATAAATTATTTAGCCAACTTTATTAGTGTTCATGATAAGAAGATGAAATGTAAAAACATTGCAAAATATCGTTTTGAGACATACACAAACAAGATACAAATTTTAAATTTAATGACATCTTTGGAATAAGATTAATAATATATCTGGTTTTGATAGCAGAAGAGATTTGGTGATCGGCAACTTGAAAAAAAATGAGAATATTCTTTAAAACTGATTAATAAGTACTGATTAAATTAGTGTTGTAATTGCACTGTCATTGTAACCCTCGGAACCTCTACAATTTTATTTTTAGCCTTCCAAGAAAAGCCGCTTGTAGAGTCAAATTGTGATCATTATATAATACGAATAAAGAATTACAATATTCATTTTCCACATGATTGAGAGAAAGCTGAATTAGGGCACCACTGCTTCCTACAGTTATTACCTCTTACAAACCAGTTTCTGTAAGTAATGCTCACTGGATCATTACTTATATAGGAGGTCATTTTAATTACTGGGAATTTTACTCTCAAGCCTCCAAAATCCTACTATCTAAAATTTTATTACATAAAAGCAATAGGTACTTTTTTAGGATAATAAATAGTAATAGTGATAATAGTAAAGCCCAAAATAATACAATAAGCGGTACACATCATAATACAGTGTCAGTACACGAACCTCTGTGCTCATTGAGAAGGCTCAAGAGACATATTATGGTGAGGAGGTATTGGAGGAAGTCAAACTCCTAGTCTCACCAGTCATAGGCATCCGGGGTCTATTGGGAACCTGAAGCTATACGTTCCATAACTGAAGCAATATGTACTAAATAAGTATAAAGAATTCCAGACAAAGCTGTCTATTCTTGCCAACATCCAGATTGCCTATAACTCTCTTAGAGTCAGGCTGTGAGTCATTCTACTAAGGAGAAAGTTTCTGTTACTTGAACTGGTCCAGTCCAGGAGCAGAAATAGAATCTAAAGTCTCAGACAGATGCTAACATAGTCCCCAGTGATCTCTGGATATAAATTTTGGAAGATACTCAGGAGCTCTGTTGGACCCTAAACAGATTAGGCACTTTGCCTTTGCAGGGTTTAAGGCATAAAATTGGAAGGTGAATGCAAATTTAAGAATAAAATTATAATTATATTTTACTTGTTAAAGGAATATTTGTATGCTCATAATTTGATTCAAACAAATGCAGTAGACTACAAAGAAAATATTACACGTGCATCCCCAATTCCGTCAACCAGGATTTACCATAGGTAATACAAGGTATATGTTTTCAGTTGGCTCTCGATACATATATTTAGATAGAAGAGATGACCAACTAGTTGATTGAAAATGGCTAAACAGTTAGACAGATAATAAATACAATTTACACAAATAAAATTTAAAAATTACATTTTACCTAAATTTAACTGAAGAAAAACTTAAGCTAAAGTCCTTGCTGAGATCAAATCCGAGTTGTTGTCATTATTAACCACTTTAGAGATTATTTTCAGATGTCTTTTATTTCCTTTAATTTTAAGATGAAATGATTATGAAAAATGTTAAGTTTAGGGTTATTATTGTTTTTTTGTGTGTATAATATTAGCCCTGAGCTAATATCCATTACCAATCTTCCTCTTTTTGCTGAGGAAGATTGGCCCTGGGCTAACATCCGTGCCCGTATTCCTCTACTTTATGTGGGACCTGCTACAGACAGCATGGCTTGACAAGCGGTGCGTCAGTCCGCCCCTGGGATCTGGACCTGCAAACTCCAGCTGCCAGAGCGCAGTCCATGAACTTAACCACTTTGCCACCAAGCCAGCCCCTAGGGTCATTATTTTTAAAGCTGTATGTTTTACCTTTAGGTCCTACTGGCTACCTGCTATGGAAGATGAGACAAGGAAATGGGCACAATTATTTAATAATCTAGTAGCCCTCTCTCCACCTTTATCTGCATCCCAGCTCATTAGATCCATCAAGATTTATAATGTTTGCAATCTCTTCTGAAGTTGTTTTTTTCTTGGTCTATTTAAAGGTCCTTTCAAAAATAATTTTTATATTGTATTTTTGAATATTTTTAGTTACTTTTTTCCCTAATCTCTCAAACATCTAATTATATCCATCTATACATTTTTTTGCCTTACATATAATTTTTGTTTTTGCAACATTTTATTTTATCTTTAATTCCTTTGCTAAGCTCTGTCAAGTCTTTTTCCTTCTTACTTTATTGTCTTATGACATCATCTTTCACCCCAGGTGTGATTTCGTTTTTTTGGGTTTTTGTTCCTTTTTTAAAGGAGATCATGATTGACTATCGCCTCTTTGAGACTATGAAGAATTTTCGTTTTCAGAACTCCGGGCCTGTTTTCTTTTGTGATTCTTCTTGTGCTCAACTTATCTTCCTTCTCTGCTTTGTGCTTATATCCCTTTTCTTCTATGGTTTTACATTCTATTTATAGCTGCATTATAGTTATGTGAATAATCCGTATTGCAGTAAGCAGAATGGTCCCCCAAAGATGGCCATGGCCTGATCTCTGGAACCTGTGAATAAGCTATATTACTCGGCAAAAGCAACTTTGCAGTTACTGACCTGAAATAGGGATATTATTATGGATTATGCACAGGGACCCAAGACAATCATATAAGCCCTTAAAAGCAGAGAACTTTCTCTGGCTGGTGTCAGAGAGATGCAACACAAGTCAGAGAGGTTTGAAGAGTGAGAGGATCTCTATCTGCTGTTGCTGGGGCAGAGCACATGGAAAGCATGAGAAGGAATGTAGGCAGCCTCTAGCAGCTGAGACCAGCCCCTGGCTGACAGCCAGCGAGAAAGCTGGGACCTCAGTCCAACAACTGCAAAGAGCTGAATTCAGCCAACAACCTGAATGAGCTTGGAAGTGGATTCTTCCAATTACATACATTAAAGAATACAGCTCTGCCAACACCATGATTTCAACCTTGTGAGACCCTATGCAGAGAACGCAGTCAAGCCCACCCAGACTTTGGACCTTTAGAAATTATGCAGTAATAATTTTTTATTGTATTTGGCAGCTAAGTTTGTAGTCATTTATTATGGCAGCAGTGGAAAACAAATATATAATTATATATAATTATATTTTGAAGAAGAGAAGGGAAACTTGCAGCTTCTAGTCCATTTTGTTTTTTTCTAGAACTTTCATTAGGTGTGCAATTTTCTTTACCCTAGCAGGTGTATCTCTCCTCCACTCTGTCTGTAAGTGTTTATGGTAGCAATGCCTCTCCATCTTGCCATAGATTGTTATCTTCCTAACTCCTTGTTTTTCTAGCAGGTAGATTGTAGACAGAAATAATGTAAGGTTATCCTGTTTCCTCCATTATCTCCACCATCCTTTCCTTTCTTCAGAGCTGAACTAGTTCTCTGTAGGGATATTTGCTGCTTCTCCTGAGAGACTCAGACCTCTAGACACTATCTTCTGTTAAGTGATCCTTGAGAAAGTCTTTCAAGTTTAGAGAAATCTGTAATTTGCAGGAGTTCTAAGAAGGCACACCTCAGGCTGTAGCCTTCTACTACATCCAAGACCAGACTTCACAGATCCTTCTTAATTGCAGTTTCTGGTCTGGCATTTTCCTTGTTTTATTCTGATGAAGTTTTTTGATTTTTTTTTTGTTGTTGTTGCTCTATTATTTGCTCTTTTGTTCCTTCCCTTTTAGGAGTAGTCATGAAAGGTAAAAATGCCTTCATTTCCCAAATTTTAACCAGAGAATGTATGCATTTTCAGTAAGTAGTTCCATATCAGGAATGAAAAGGAAAAGACCTAGTACAGAGAAAGGAAGAATAAGGTAGAGAAAATAATATGAAAAATAGGAAGCACAAAGCAAAAAAATCCAATTTGCTTTCAATGTCTAAGTTTTAAATTTTACCTTAATCCAGAGGTTTTTTCCCAGAGATTAGTTCTAATAAAAATGACCATGACACATATGCACATATATGTAAAAATAGCAAAATGCTATCAGAATCTGAGAAAAGGCGGTAACAAAGCAATCTATTTGATGAACAGAAAAATAATTGTCAAGGTAATAGAATTCTAATATTACTACCACATAATTTGAAAGTTTTAATAGAATTAAATAAAAATTGATCACCTTCTAAGTACCAGGACACTGTTCTCTGTGCTGAAGTGCATCAAGGAACCGAACAAAATATCTGCTCCGTGAAGGTAACGATTCAGGGCCATGAGGGAGACAAACAATAAACAGATAAACGAATTTATGTCAATTCGTGATAAAGAAGAGAAAGGGCTTAGTGGAAGAGATCCTGTTTCACAGTGTGTTCAGAGAAGCTTCTCTAGTAAGGTGACATTTAGCAGACCTGAAGGAAGGAATTACATCCAGCAATTAGAAGAGCAAGTGAAACAGCCCTGTGATGGTCGTGTGCTTCACACGTTCAAGGACACAAGGAGTTCTACATGGTTGAAGCCGAGAGGAGTGATGGGCAATCACGTGTTGGAGAGGAATTCAGAAAGGTAGTGAGTAGCCCAATCAATAGAGCCTTGTGGACAGTTGTCAGGATTTTGTCTTTTACTCTGTGTGAGGTGGGAAGCCATTGGAGGATATTAGGGAAAGGAATGTCATGATTTGACTTATGCTTTCTCAGAATCCTTTAGGCTTATACATGGAGAACAGAGGGGAAGTAGGCAGCTGCAGAAGTAGGAATCCAACCGGAGGACCATTCAATCTAGGTAGGAGGAGATGGTGGCTCTACTTGGGTTGTTACGGTGACAGTGGTAAATGGGATCAGATTCTGGATATATCTTCAAGGTCTAGCCAACACAATTAAGGTTGTGGCATGTGAGTGAAATAAGTAAAAAATAATTCCAAGGAATTTGGTGGCCACTTGGAGACTCTTTAGCGTGATATTTAATACGGCGCTCAGTGTCACACTCTTAGGCACTTTTAATCATCTTCATCACATATACAATCTTATTATGCTCTGCAGAGTGTTTAGTGGAAGGTGATTAGTAAAGACCAAATGAATGAAGAATTAATTTAATAGCAATAGAGTGTGTTAGATGTTTTGTACACATTTATATATACATTATATTATATAATATATTGAGAGAAAGATTCTTTCTATAACAGTATGAAATTTTGTAGTATTTGAGACAATTTGTACTTATATTTCACAAAGAAAAAGAAAATTTTGTGTGACACGGCATAATTCAAACCCTGCTTGAAGCATCCCACACAGAGATAATGATGACAATATTCAATCCAATAATACAAAATCAATAGATGTCACTGAACTGCCATCTGAAGCTAATTTAGAATGCCATTTTGTTGATTATTAGTAAAATTGACACTTGTCAAATTAAAACCAAAAATTTTTTCTTTTGCTTGAAAAATTATCTGTAATCTTTTTTTCTTGTAAAATACTGATTGAATTTTAAATAATGCAGATATTAGCAAATAATCCCATCAGATATATTTTTAACAATGAGGTTTGACTTTTCTTAAAGAAAAATCTGATTGTCTTTAAATTCCATAAATAAATCTTTTGCAAATGGTCTTTTAACTCTTATTGATCACGACCTTGGCATTCAAAGTCTAATTATACTAAAAACTGCCCATGTCTCTCGTGTACTGGAAAATCATTACCCGAAATTAATCAGTTCTTCAAACATACCATCCCTGACTATCATGTGGTTATTGAGATAGAATGCAATTTAAAATATATATGGTACTAGTTTCAAATACCTTATTTGTATAAATCACAGTATTAATATGAAAGTTAATGCATAGTATATTTTTATCTCTTGTACCAGAACCACAAAAGAACATAAAACAAACACCACTCATGGTTTCTGACTAAACATTGCATTTCAGGAATTAATAATAACTTTTAAAAAATAATAGCAGCTAACATTCTTGAGTGCTTAGTACATGCCAGTAACTATTTTAAATAATCTATTTTTTTCTAACAAATACTTATGTAGCACTTATTATGTTCAAGCACTATTGCAAGCACTTTGCAAGTATTACCCCATTTAATTCTTACAATCTTATGAAACAGAACTATTCTTATAACCTCTATAGAAATGAAGGAAAAGAAGTACAAGAAGTTATCAGATCTGTCTGTAATCCCACTGTACATCAATATTATAGAATTGCAGAATTCTAAGCTGAACCCCAAGATTCCCACCCTTAAGTATGGGCAGGACTAGTGAAGATGATGGGATTTCACTCCCATGATCAGGTTATGTTGTAATGGCAAAGGGAAAGGGAATTCACGGATGTAATTAAGGTCCTTAATCCAGCTGTGTTTAAATTCATCAAAGAGGAGATTTTCCTGGGTGAGTTTGACCTAATCACATGATCCTTTTACATCAGAGTCCAAGCCTTGCCTGAGTGAGAGATCCCAAGTGATAGATATGCTCACTTGTTAGCCTTGAACAAGCAAACTGCCATATTATAGAGAAGATCACATGGCAAGAAACTGTGGGCTGGGCAGCCTCTGGGGCTGAGAGTCCTCGTCCTACAGTTGCTAAGAACTGATTTCTATCAACAACAGTAGCTTGGAAGAGGACTCCACCCCTCAAATGAGAATTGCAGCCTTGGCTGACACCCTAAATTTCACCCTGGATGGAGAAACCAGCCAAACCACCTGTGGACATTTGACCCACGGAAATTGTGAGATAATGAATGTATGTTGTTTTAAGCCACTAAATGTGTTATGCATCAGTGGAAAACTAATACATGTAGTTAACCTGGGTCTTGGATTCGCCTAGTTATTAGCTTAACTATCATCCTCATGTGGATATTAGGTGGTTTATTCTACTCAATATTTCTGCCAGTAGCAGAGAGCTGCAAGTTCGCCTAAACACCTCTGACAAAATTGGCTTCACCAAGATACAGCTCTGACATATGTTTACACCGTTTGGACCACTCTAGATACTAAAGGAACCCAGCAGTGTTTTTTAACTTATGACTTTACCAAGAAGATCGCGTGCTAAATTGAGAACAGCTAAATATACGGAACGAAATAAACTATGTAGAGTTTATAGATCACTTAAGCCAAATTCCAAAGATGACGAACTACAAATAATATGCAGCTTGTCTCTGACCTTTCATGACACAATCTCTCCTCAAGGGGAAGTTGATGAATCTGCACTGTCTCTCATCCAAGGCCCTTCCAGCTCCTTTGCACCACTGATTATTCATTTTTATTAATTTCCTCCCATGCCCTACATTATTCTCATTCCATAATATCTGCTGATATCAGAGTTTTTAAACACTAAGTACAAAAATATATGTTTTTTAAAGTCTCTCTGTCTACACTAGCACAAAATTCACTCTGAGTACAAGTGTCCTTGACAACATTTGTATAGTTCTATGTCTATTCCAACTACCTACGTGCAGTCCCATGCAGACCTTAAGCACTTTGTTCTCCTTTACAATTTTCTCTTTGAAATTTTAGACAATTGTTGACCAGAGAATCTGTTGACTTCGTTCACTACTTTTCATATTCTGTTTTGTCTCATCTTTAATTTTGCTGTATATGCTGGAGGAATTTTTGTTTAGTACCACCTGAAATACTGTTATGCATTTTAACAGAAACCCCATTTCTACTTGCAGCCATCAAGGCTGTACCGTTGATGTTATCCACCAATCTTATTTCTTCCCAATGGAAATTTCTGGCTTAACCTAGAGAGGAGATGTTTCTGCACTGCTGTGTGACCTTTGAATCCACCTAGTAATTAGCTATGCATTGCTTTTCATAGCTCTACTACTATTATCTTCAAATATTATTTAAATATTTTATTATCATGAGGTTGTACATGTCTATGTTTCCCAAACAGATTGCTAGGTCTTTAATAGCTGGTCAATAAGAATTCCTTTCTTACTGACTAAGTGAAAAAGCATGTCCATTTCTCTCTTCTTCCTTCCATATTTACACATTTTGTAATAATTACTGCTACCCCAGACAGACACGTAAGGTTTAACGCCTAACTGCAAGTACTTATGGTTAATCCACATTTATGTGCAAGACTGTTCCACTCCTTACTCCTCTTTCTCCCTGATTCTTCACATGAGAGTTTAAAGAGCTTTTTTCACCATTTTAACCTCTAACCCAGTAAAACTATAAAGATAAGTGCTATGTTTTCCTTCAAGATCTCTGAAGAGAAAAACACTCCACAGCATCTTACAGCTCCTACAGGCAGAGTACAAAGCAAGGCTGAACTGAAATTTCCTTGGCAGGCTGGGGCTTTTTTAAGACAGGAAAAGAAAGATGCTGGAAACAGGGTCCACTCTCATCTAAGCCTTCTGCTCCTACCCTGAGAATACTATAATACTAGTACTAAAACCCAAGAAACTCCAGAAACCAAAGATGATACAAAAATGATACAAACCAAAAATGATACAAAACATTTTTTTTTTTTGTGAGGAAGATCAGCCCTGAGCTAACATCCATGCTAATCCTCCTCTTTTTGCTGAAGAAGACCAGCTCTGAGCTAACATCTATTGCCAATCCTCCTCCTTTTTTTCCCCAAAGCCCCAGTAGATAGCTGTATGTCATAGTTGCACATCCTTCTAGTTGCTGTATGTGGGACGTGGCCTCAGCATGGCCAGAGAAGCAGTGCGTCGGTGTGCGCCTGGGATCCGAACCCGGGCCACCAGTAGCGGAGCGCACGCACTTAACCACTAAGCCACGGGCCGGCCCCCAAATGTCTGTTCTTTTAAATGAGTGTGACGAACTTCTGAGCACCATTAGAGATTATTTTCTATGCCTAACTTATGTGATTTGTTATTAAAGAATCTATGTTAATAAGATAGAAAATGCATTATTCTCACTGGGTGTAAAAATGTGAAATAGTTTAGAAATGTTTTCTGAACACAGTTTATCCCTTACAAAGACAATATAGTAATTTTTACTATCAGCACAAGTGAAGAGGCTTTATTAATTCATTGTCACCCCATAATAGGAGCAAAGTCATAATATCATAATAAATACTACACAATTCATAAAATAATACGATAGGCCTATTAATGACTTCACTAAAATTTTAAAAGAAAACTAAACCCCATCCATTATTAAATAAAATACACTGTATTGCCACTTTGAAGTCTTCATATTAATTGAATAGGGACATTTAAGGATTTGGTACAATTAAAGAAAAACTTAATTGACTCTTTGACCATAGTTATAGATAACACTGTGTACTTCATTCCAGAATCTAGGTAACCATTTTATGTACATTTTCTAATGCCATCTTCACAAAAACCTATGAGACAAAAGCTATTGTCAATACACTTTGCATGTGATGAAACTGAGGTTTGGAAAGAATAAGTAGTTTAACTAAGGCCACACAATCCAAAATGGGGTCAAGGGGCAAGGTTTGAACTCCCAAGCCCACAGGCTTAACCATCATATTGCAGTCATAAGGATACATTTGTATATGGACAACAGTATTCTAAGTATTTGTGTTTTACATGAATCCAACAAAATTATTCCTTAATTTAATATTTGAAGTAAACTTGTAATACCTTATAGCCATTTGCAGTAAAGGATATTGTAATTTAAATTGTCTAGGAACATATGTAAAAATAAAGCTCTAAATTAAAACTTACCATTATGAATGAGTCTAGCTGCTAGATGACCTAACTAAAAGAAAAAGACTCTCAGGCCCCACATAAAACTATAATAACTACCTAAAATATCAGTCAAATAAGAAATATCGGGAATATTTTTTTGGAGGGAGGCAATTGTACCTACTATTTATTTATTTGTTTTATATTTATAATTGGAAATGGAACCACTTTCCAAATAATATTAATTTTCCTTTTGGCAAATTGAATTGCCATCATTAAATTAGTCATCTTTGACCGTATCTTTCTAACTTTATTTAGTTGAATTGACATAGTGGGAAACAAATTATATCAGTTAATATAAGATGGATTTATTTTGCATATTTTCTCTATATAGTAATAAAAATGAAATTGAGAAATCTGCTATACTCACAGTTTTACTTTTAAATTGTACAGCAATAACCTCAATGTATGGGAACCTTCCTAGAATTATAGTTGCAGATATAGAGAAGAGTGAGAAGAAAACTCTTCCATGGCTATAGTAAAAAAAGAAATTATTTGAACACATTTAAGTTTCCGGTAGTTTTCATGATCATTGCTACATGTTTAATCCCAGAAATGTTCAATTCTCATTTGAATAGCACCTCCCATCAATCACTAGTGCTTTCCTTCCTGGGTCACTGAGAACATAATAATTCATTGTGTCATGTGAAGGTGTGCTGACCTACTTTCACTAGTTAATTTCAAGGGAAGGATCAGATGTTCCATTGCTTTTTGTAATTGATTTGACGGTAGATCTTTACTAGAGCCCCATGACTCGATCTGAGGGCATTCCAGGCAGCAAAGGCTCAAGGTCATTATTGAAATGAAAATTCCTCAAATCAATTAGTTGCCTTATCTGAATTGTCTGCTTCTGTTGACCGTCTGTTGACTGTTTTAAGTCAGTCATAGAACTGGATAATTTTGAATTTCGAATATGGAAAATATTAACTTTTATTATTAAAAAGAATCAACTTCAGACCTAAGTACTTTATCTTTATAGTCCATAATATAGTCTATTAGAGCACATATTTTAGATCCTGTGCATTTCCGAAGAAGTTTGACAAATGCTTGGAATAATATTTACTATCTTTTATGACAATCTTCACTCTTTCCATTTCATCTTAAATAGTTCTAATGCAGACGCCCCTGTATTATGAACATGTATTTCTGCATTACTCCATTTCAACCCATAACCTTAAAAACACTGATAGAGAAGACTAGTGAAATCATCAAATATTTGTCAGCCACACACAAAATCAGTCTAGGTACTTACAACATTTGTGGGTAGTTATTAGCAATGATAAATTTAAGTTTCATTTATCTTATTGATTTAGTAAAAAGGAGTGATATAAAGATAAATTAGCAAATTTATTTATTCTGAAAATGATAGAACTAGGAGGGATTCCATAGATAAATTGGTCTGGTTCTTGATATTCAAACAGATAATACAAAGTATGTGTATAAAAGATAGATCATAAATGATAGATAAATAGATAGACTCAAAAAATGTTTGAATGACTCTTTCTAATTATTCTCTCCAGTATTGACCACATCATGCATGATCTTCTTATATTTATCCAAAATTTCTCTTACTTTATGTCAATTTCTCTTTTTTAATAAGACGTAGAATAATGACATAACTTTGACTTTGATAACCCTCTTTATATGCTGAAGATAAACCAATTTTATTCTTCTATCTTATAGACAGAATCACTTCAATTCTTTTCTCTTGTTTTCACAAGACATATTTTCCATCTCGTAAATATTATTTTTATGGCTCTGCTTGGAACCCTTTCCAATTTTCTCAGTATTCTTTTGAAATAAAAACATCTAACTATTTTGCTCCTTCCTTTGTGGCTACTGCTTTCTGTTTATGACCTTCTGGGTTACTTGACAAAAAGGCTACACAAGTTTATGGAACCGGTGTTGTTGGTATTATATCTCTCACAAGAATGATAATAATATCATCAAGTATTTGCTAGCATTTTAATCTTTAATTTCTCTTCATGTATAGCAGTTCATTTCATAATTATGGCACCCTTAGAAGATACAGTGAGCAGTCATGTCAATCTATTTTACACCTGAAGAAATGGATGTGAAGTCTAACTGTACAAAAAGCTGATGATACATGTCTGATTGTAACTTTCGTTTTTGGGATTTTGCCTTCCTTAGAAGATTTTGTTAAAATTGACCATATATCTGCATATTAAAGTGAATATATAATTGAGAAGATCACCCTTTCAACTGCCTGAATATTTCAGGTTTATGTGCTCCAAGGCCTTACTTCTCAGGATCTGAAAACATTTAATTCTCGGGATCAGAAAGGTTAACATTTAGTGTAAGCTTAATTGTCCATGTTGCTGTTGGCAGCATTAGTTGGCCTCCATTGTCTAGCTCTGTAAATTCTTATACTAGCATGTATTTGCTTTATTTCACCATATATATGTAAACACAGAATCCAAGTCTTTCTTGCTCTTTCTTTACATAAGCAGGTATATATACACAGAACTTACACACAGATATATATATAAGCAAATGTACATGTAAACATGTACTCTTTTATAAAAAATTACATAAACATGTAAATACACAGAACCCTGTCTGAGGCTTCCATTGGGAGAAGAGATGAAAATGTCAATGTTTATGAAGGCCTTAAACGATTTTTTTAGACCTTAATCTGTACCTGACTTAATAAAACCTAGTAGATTTTTCTTCCAAACCACTGTATGATATAGACACTCTTAGCTACATTTTAGAGATCACAAAACTGAGGCTCAGAGATAAAAAGCAAATCATTCCAGAAATTGTGACCACTAGTGCAGAAACTCAACTAATTCCAAGGGTAACCAGCTCTAAGACGAAAGTTCTTAACTGGTAGCTGCATTGTTTCTTATTCATATGTTCATATGTACCTTATTTTTTTCCAGAATGAAATACATTGATCATTTTTGTGTGAAAGACTACCCTAATTTACAGTTACAAAACTCCAGGAATATTCATCTGTAATAATGGTTTTGAAAATAACTATATGTTTTTGTTTCCAGACACTTCCTCGAGGATAAGAATTAGTTATTTTAATACATAAAAGCCAAGGTCAAGATACATCAGTGACTGGAATAGTTTTTATTGCACTAACAAGGTCAGATAATATTTTCAATGTGACTATCTTTCTTATGAACAAATATTTTCTCAAGGTTTCAACACCACACAGGATAGATTTTTAATAAAACCTTGATCTTTGGCTGATACTTTTAATAGTATATTTCATTTTTCTCTTTATTTTTCCCACATCCATAGCCTTAATTCAAGACCTCTCTCATTTTGACTCTTTATTTCTGAACTCCTTCCTTAACTCTAGCGCATATGTACACTAAGCAACTTCCAATGCCTCTGCTAGAGGGAGTTAGTAATGCCCTTGCCCTTTTTCCTATTTCATCCTCCATGTTGGAAATGCCCACATTGTCCATTCTAGCAAATAACTTTGATAGTACCATTCAACCACTTACCACTCTCTCCCTTACCACACAGTGTTTCTAGTGGTATCACATTAAATGTTTGAGCTGTCCCTCTTTCCAAGATTGCAAATACTTCTTTTGTTCTCATGTAATACTTACCTCTATATTCTTCTTCAATTGTCAGACCCTATGTCTCGTGCTTTTCTGGTGCTACAAGTAAATCTTGTAGTTCTACACCTTATCTACAGTGCAGTAGTTTGATCTCTTCCCTTTGATTTCTGTCAATGCTATATGTATTATATAGACACTATATATAGTATTTAATAAATACATATATACATATGTGCATTATACACGTATTAATGTGTATTATGTATAATAAACACATATATCTAAAACAAATATATTTTCAACAAATAGGAGAATAAAGCATATGTGTTTCTCCATAACTTTTGTCTTAAATATTAAACTTCACGGATAGGATAAAGTAATAGTAATAGCCAAAATGGCTAAACCACAAAATCTCAGTTGTTTAGTAAAATAGACGTCTTTTTCTCGCTAATATAAGAAAGAGTCTAATGCTGGTCTTACCACTGAGGAGGCTATCATCCAAAACCCTTTTTTATCTGGTATTTTTACATAGCAAGTTGCTTTCAGTCATTGGTGGTCTCCATTCCAGCCTGCTAGCGTGGACAAAGAATCTAGAAGATGCAGTATGAGGAGTGGTTCAGAAGAAGCATGTAAGTGGCGCCCATCACCTCTGGTTGCATTCTATAGGTTAGAACTCAGTCACGTGCACAACTGATGACAAGAGAGGCTGGGAAAGGTAGTTTAATTGTATAGTTTCATTTCTTCTCCAGGAAAAGAAAAAATAGAATTGGTGAATAGCTAGCTAGCTCCTGCCACAGAAACTTAGTTGATGACTTAACTTGCTTTATACAGAACCTACAACTCTTTAACAGCGGGATAGAAAAATCTTCAGAATAGGACAACAGAAGAAGTTTCCTGAAGTTCTGAATAAGGTGTTAGAAGTTTGTGGAGAAGATAGGGAATACAAACAACGCAAACCAAAGTGGAACACCCTATTGCAACTTGATATTATAACTTGAAAAGTGCTATTCGAATCTTTTCACAGTCCCTTGCAACCCCTTTTCAATTTAACCTCAGTTGCTCCACTTGTAAATTGCCGTAATAATGAATTAGCAGGCTGAAAGCAGAGGACTGAGCCAAATGATCCCTGCGTGCCTTTCTAATCTTAAAATCTATCCTGAATTGAAATAAAGATTAAATCATTGAGATAAAAGACATCTACCTCTATATTTCAGGAGAGTGTACTTAGAAGAAAACTATTCCTCAAGTTCTTTTTTTCAACTAACATTAATTTCAATTATTGAGGATTTTTTCCTTTAAACCAGGAAAGTAAAAATATTTCCAATTTTATCTGAAGTTTTCCATGAATATATATTTATTGTAAAAATATTGTATTTATAACATTGCCTCTAGACAAATAAGGAGAGGAAAATATTTTGCAGCAGCAGAATGTTTATATGAGTGTTTGCAGTTTTAATAGTGATAAAAAGGGAACATGAATTCCAGGGACCAAATGTATGGTGGTATATTGGCCCTGGCTAGAGTGACATCTTATTGAGATGAAAAAAGAAGAAATAGGAGGAAGCTTGGGAACTAGCATACAAAGAAGTTCTCTTATGTAACAAATAGTTTACATGCACTTTTTATAAACACAGAAACTGAGGTTTAAAGAAGTTAAAAAATTTGTGCAAGGGCACAGAGCTAAAAAGTAGCTAGCCCTGAATTTGGAACTAAGTCTATCTGATTCCTAAGCCCATGGTTTTTCTATTTAACAGAAGGAAGGACATTAGTATCTTACCTTCCATCCTGTATTTTAGTAAAATACATAAGTGTTCTTTGTCGTATTGCCTGTTTATTTCACAGGCACGCTCTTTATCCCCTTTCTAGTAACATACTTTTTGCATTCTCAAATGCCTAGCAGAGGATTATGTCAGACATTATGACTGCAAACTCTGTTTTTTAAAGATTAATTATATGAGCTACCATGGAAAAAGATAAAGAAACTAAATTGCCATTCATACGATTTCCTATTAGAGATACGTCACTCTGTTCCTAACCCATAATAACCTCGATTTGGAGTTCCTTGTGCACTTTGTTATATGTACAGGTCAAACTGGATAAGCTAAACACAATAAATGCAAAAACCAGAACCTAAGGACTTATCAGACTGAATCTTAGAATTGTATTCTCTTCAAAGGAGGCAATTATGTCTAGTTCTTAAACATCAGTCGGCATTTGGACCTTTTTTAGCTCTCACCCTAACACAATTTCAGCCATTTTAACATTTTAAAATATGCTGTAATGGCATTTTTCCAACTTAAATGTATTGTTTCTAAATAGAAGCTATTTCCTTCCACTATCAATATGCATTAAAACTGTTGAACACAAACTAAAATATGGCATTTGTAATTTTAAGTGAAACTATCTTTGCATAATTATTTGGTTCAGCGATACAGAGTGTGGAGTACAAGTCTTTCCAAACCACATAAATATTCATGATATGTTTATTCTACTTAAAATGTAATCTGAATGCATGTTACTGTTCTTTGTATGGGGAGTTCTTTAAAACTGTAAGTGTCTGTTTTGATATATGTATTTGAATTTCAAAATACAGAAAGAAAATCGTACCCTAAAATAAGTAACTTTTCTGCATATTGTGTTTTTGTTGTGTATTCTAAACACAAAACTTCAATGGCCAGACCTGACAATATTATTACATCTCATGAAATATTCTACATTGAAGTCATTTTTAATCTTCTATTGTACTAATTTTATGGGAACTATCTAAAAGGGTAAGAGTTTAGGAAATGCAAAAGTAAATTTTATTAGGTGCACTGTTAATATAACTAAAGTCAAGCTCCAAGGTACAAACTAATAAACGTTCTTGAATTGAGAAGTGATATTAGAAATCATCTGGTCCTATCCTCTGTCGAGCACATCAGTTCTACCAACGGCTTGGGGGTAGTAATCCCAGGTCCCAGGTCCAGTGATGAAATGAGCAGTAGTCCCAGGCTTGAAAAAATTCTAGGGAAAGCACTGGTTCTTGAGGGTTCTTTTTGTTTGTGTTCTAAATTTCAGGACGTCACTCCTTCAATCAAACCAACATTTTTGCTATTGGAATTGCCATTCATAAGTGAGAAATATTTGGTCTTTAGCCACACCACAAATATCAAAGATGTCTTTTGCATAATAAAGCTTCATTTGTGATACAATTTTATCACCTGTATTTTATTAGGTCTTTTAAAAAAATCTATTTCTATATGGATATGGTTTCAAATTCCCATCATCATAAACACTCCTTTTGAGGAAAATAATTTCATCAATGCCCGCATATTAACAATAGTTCTCACACCCTATTTCAATTAAGTGTCCTAAAATCAAGTAAGAAGTATTAATTTCCCTTTTTTTAGACAGTGTGCTTTGGTTATGGATGCTTAAGTTCATTTAATTTTTTGTCAACTCTATTATATAAACAAATACTACTGAACTTCTAGTCAAGTAAATTTCCAAAAAGTTTTTTTAGCTCTTGGCCAGTTAGGCAGATCTGCTCATCTTGGCTAGTCTTTCTTACACGTTACAGACAGCTGTCTGTAGGCTGGTCTAGGCTGACGTCAGCTGAGACAGTTGGGCTCTGTTCCACATGATCATGCATCCTCCAGTAGATTAACTCAGACTTGTTCTCACAACAGGAGTAGGGATCAAAGAAGAAATATAGGAGACTTGGACAACATCTCATCTGCCTCATTCTATTGATTAAATCAGTGCAGATCAGACTAAAGGAGTGGAAAATAAACTCCATCTCTTAATGGAAAGCTATTTAGAGTCACAGTGAAAAGGGCGTGAATACAGGGAGGGGATTAATTTGGGCAATTGTTACAATCAATCTACAGCACTCATTGTGTTGTCTTTCTATGCTGTGTCACAAATTACCATGAATTTAGTGGTTTAAAACAACATCCATTCATTATCTGAGTTTCTGTAAGCCAGAAGTCTAGGCACAGCCTAACTAAGTTTTCTGTTCAGAGTCTCACAGTCTAAAATCAAGGCATTGATTGGGTTGCATTCTTATCTGGAGAATTGATTAGGGAAGGATCTGCATACCAACTCCTTGGATTGTTGGTAGAACTCAACTTCCTTTGCTGTATAATTTGTGGCAGCTTGTTTTTTCAAGGTATCTATGAGAAAGAGTCTCTGATGCTTTAAGTCTTTGACTTCAAGGACTGTTTTGGTTTTTTTTAAAAAACCAGGCCCACCCTGAATTATCTTATTTTTAATTAATTAAAAATCAACTAATGAGGGAATTTAATCACATCTGCAAAATCTCCTCACTTTTGCCATATAATGCAACATAGTCATGGGAGTGATACCCATCACTTCTGCTGTATTCTATAGAAGCAGATCACATATCTTGCCCAGCCTCTAGGAGAGGGGTTACACAGGGCCATCCATCGGAGCTCCTCTTAGAATTCTGCCTACACGCCCACAGAGAATTACAAATAGTTCTCTTAATGAACTACTCTGTCTCATGCTTTACTCCACTTTCACTGCTTTGAATATTTCAGAAAACAAACCATTCTTCTTTCCTGACTGATCTGGAAAGTACATGTTTGACTTTAAAGCATATAGAAGGTACTTAGTGAATGCTGAGTAGATAAATGTTAGAATATGAGCAGTAATTAAGGACTCTCATCTAATGATACTCTCAGTAGGCTGGGGTGAAATTCTTCTGAGTCTGGAATTGTTAACACTTTAGAAGAATAAATTCTCTCTTATACTTTCTTACATATTGAGAACTTCAATTTCTTTTCATTCCTGTTTGTTTTACCTTTTTAAATCTACAGAACATTCTCCTTGGCAGAGTAGACAGAGAAATATATGAGTTCAAAATTTCTACTCTTTTTTTTCTTTTTCTACAGCTTTATTGAGATGTAATTGACATACCACTACTGTTTGTTTGTGTTTTTGTAATCCAAGAACATTGCTCTGTTCCCCCTAAACTTGTGTTTGTGTCTCCCTAGCCTGTCTTCATTCTCTAAATCACCAGTGAATTTCCTTTTATTGTCCCTCATTGTTGGTCTTCTGGTATTTTTTAAAAATCATGTAACTCTTTAATGTTTGCCTTTGATTTCATGTCCACCACTCCATATTGTGAACATATCATTCAAAATCTAAGCTGATGGTAAATAATCCCCTATGAAGAAGTATTGGTTATTTTAGATATTCTCTGACCAAACTGAACTTTTCTTTTCAAGATCATTTGAAACTCCAATTTTGAGGACCAACCAAACTTTCGATGTATCTTCTTGCTTAGAATACCAGTTATGGGACAGTATCTATCTTTCCCCTGAAATTTTTGGAAATTATTTTACCATAGTATAGGATACGCCTTTAACTCTTCCCAGTAACGTTTTCTCTGGCATTAAAGTCTGAAATGGTATTTATTTTTCCACGTTATCAATCACTTCTATTTCAAAAATCAGTTACTTCTGACTAACTAAAACTAGATGCATTATAGCAGTTCTCATTACTGAGCCCTTTATATTATAAAATATTAAATTTACAAGAAGAAAAAGTATGCTTTCACATTAATGAAATATTCAGCAGACACACAGATAGCTGCAGCTCCCATTCCTGCTATATCTTGCCACTGTGCCATTTTTGCAATTTGAGCTAAAAATATGTCCTTCATTTTGCCCTGCTGCTAGAAAAACTGTAGCTTAAATGCACTTAGTGATCCAATGAATGGTTAAAAAGTTAGCACAAGTTGAACATTCCAAATTACTAGCTATTGATGTTATTTGTGATTCAAGTTAAAAATACATGTCAGTAATCATAAGGCAAGTGAATTTCTTATGTGGTATATTTAATCAGTAATAAGTTACCAGTAACTTTACACATTTCTATGGGATTTGATCCAGTCTTCTTCCTTGGCTCCAATCAGAACTTGTGTTTTAGGTATTAGAATGATTTTACTTCTTTATTTAGTTCTAATGTATATTTTAGCCTCCAAAACAGGTTGTAGACGCATTGAATACGTTTTTTGTTTATTCCTTCATCCGTGCATGCATGCATTATTCATTCTACAAATTTAGACTGTTATCGTATGCTATGCTTTATTCAAGGTACTAGGGTTATAAAAACATATGAATCATAACAATAAAAAAAATCCTTGCCCACATAGAACTTACACTCTGTGGTGAAGAGGAATAAGTAGAAAACAAAATAGATACATAAATTATATAGTAAGATAGAGGTTGGGAGTGTTTGCAATTTTTGGTGGAATTATTTAGGAAAGTCTCTGTATTAGTTGCCCTATGGTAGCATAAAAAATTACCACAACTTTGGCAGCATAAGAAAACAGAAACTTTTATCTCACAATTTCCATGGGTCTGCAGCCCAGCACATTTTAGCTGAGTTCTCTGCTCAGAATTTCACAGGCTGAAATCAAGGTGTTGGGCCCCTATATTCTCATGTGGAAGCTTGACGAGGAAAGGATTCACTTCCAAGCTCCCTCAGGTTTTTGGCAGAATTAACTTCCTTGTAGCTGCAGGACAAGATTCCATTGTGTTGCTACCAGTCAGCTGAGGACTGTTCTCAGCTCATAGAGTCATCTCTCAGATCCTTGCCATGTGGTCCCCTCCATAGGCCTTCTCATATTTCCAGTATCTCGCACATCAGGAAAGGCTCAGTCCCTTTTAAGTTTTACCTTATTAGGTCACATCCACCTGAATAATCTCCCCTTTGATTAACTGAAAATTAACTGATTAGTAACGCAATCATAGGAGAGATATCTCATCGTATTCACACTCAAAGACAGGAGATTGTATAGGATGTGCCCATCAAGGGGGAGGGGGAAATCTTGGGGGAGATCTTGGAAGAGATTCATTTATTTATTAAAATATTATTTCTTTTTATTGGAAAGTATCATCATGCTGAGGATACAAAGTAGAGGAGAAAGACAGACCAAGAGGTTGATAATGACTACTGGGTCTGATACAAGATTTGAGAGGGACACGTGGATACTGTACTGTAGAGCCATTGGAGGGTATCTAAGCCAGACAGGTGAGCTAGGCAAATCTTCTTAATAGAAGAGAACCTTGAGTTTTGAAAAAAGAGCAAGCACTGTCTAGGTGAAAAATTAAAATAAGGACAGAAAGATATCTATTAGCTTGATAATACGATTCTTCTTTATTCATATAGACTTAGCAATAGTTACATTGCTTCGGGATTGTCCATACACATACCCTTGTCAAGTTAAGGGGTATTGAATGAAAGGCCAGAGGTTGGTCCCATGCTTCTATTTTATTTCTGTTAATTTACTCCTCCCAGGACAGATTGAACGTCTTCTAGCTTGTCTGTACAGCTCCTCATCAGTACTATGGATTGTTTTTGTGGCCCTTTGCAAAGAGAAGAGGGAGGATTCAGAAACAGTGGAAGCTTAAAGAGGTATATTTAAGGCAGTGTCTCAGAGAAGTGAAATATCAAATGCTGGTTTTAAGGAAAAAATGTTTTTCTTAAACAATTGATCACAATCACCCATCAGACAAAATCTGATGAAAGGCGAAGACACACGCAGATTTTCTAGCTCTTGATTTACCACCAGGACTCGTGAAGAACCTCAAAGTGAGAGAGGAACAACCTGGGGTAATCTCCATTCCCAGTTTGATTTATGCAATAAGCATCCTCTTAACCCTAATAAGAATCTGGAATAATCCAACACCAGTTATTATCTGGGAAAGATTCGAGTCCCCTGTGTTAGCTCATTCAAATTCCCCTTCCTTATTATCATATGTTTGACCTTGGCAGAGTTTTTGGAGGCTGGGAAAACCGGAAAATCACCACTTAGAAGTACCATGCTCAAGTCTTTAGAAAGGCCACATCCGAATGTGACTTCTGTCATTTTATTACGTTATAGGGTCCTATTCTTCTGCCTCATACTTAAAATCTTGTAAGTTTTGTCCAGATAATAAATGCTTTTCATTATGGATGCAGATTAATGCTTCATAAAAAAATCATAAGGCAATCCAAAATATCAACTATGTAGCATAGGTCAATTCCACGCTGCTGTAAAGTCTATTATTATATTGGAATCCTTTCCCCATACTTAAAAACAGTTCTAGGGGTCAGTGGTAGAACTCGGTTAGATACTAACTGCTCTTTTCTCTTTTAAAACCTTGAACATTCTTCTCCAGCCTCGCTCCTGCTGTGTTCTAAGTCAGCCTCTCTTCACCACTAATATATTGCCCACATAAAATGATACCTTAGTTCTGCTTAAATGCTCTTGAATGTTTTTTTTCCTTGCCCTAACTCTGTAAAATGTTCACACAGAGCAGATATACCTACTATTCCAAGGGATCATTCAAAAAACCAGCAGACTGTAAACTGAATGGACTCTTATCTCAGAAGGATGAAGGACAGAGCCGGCCTGCTGGGATTTCAAGTGTTGGTTCCAGAGAGTCTAGATATTTCTAGCCAGACGCTTACACAACCCATTTCTCTCTGGCCTTGTGACTGAATGCACTAATTCATTTACCATTCAAAGTGTCCTTCTATAATTTATGCCACACACTGACATGTATTTAACTCTCTAAAATGCCTTGAATACAATTTGTTTGAAAAACATTATACACAATGAACCATAATGCATTTCTTAAGAGGCATCTTGGAATAAAAATAAATATAAATTGAAGAAAAATGCTTATTAATAAGCATTTATATGACACTTCATGTTTACAGATGGTTTTGCAGTCATTTTTTATTAGTTTAATGTGCCAAGTCTCTCTGGGCTCAAGTGCTACTTAAGTACATCTCCGGACTTCATCCCCCTGGAGTCTAGACTTGTGGGGTCAAATGTTGTAAAGACAGTCTTTCTGGAAAAGTTGTATCCTAAAGCTATTAAAGAAATTTTAATGTGATGGATGAGAGTGCATGCAAGACACAGTTTTCACTTAAATGTCTGGTTTTGTGGAAATATGAAGAATAAATATGTATAGCTATTAACAGCTTTATATGCAAAGCTGTGTTTTATGTTGACATAAGGGTCATGGTAGCCCACCTGGCTTCTTGCCCATATTTTTAGGACTAGACCTTACAGAATAGCATCCATGGGGTCTGTGAAGGATTTCCTGTGGTTCTAGTATAAAAGCACATCTAAAGAGCTGTGTATTTTTTTCCATATCAGGGCTACTACTGGAAATGGTCGCTCTGCCAGAAGTGTTCCAGATTCCAGACTGATGGCCTATATTTTTTGGTTTCATGCTCCAACTAATGTCACTCCTTCTTCTGAAGACTGTCAATTGCCAGTATGTTCTGCAGAAAAAAAATTTATGCTTTCAGGAAAGTTTGTTAGGTAGAACCCGAGGGCAGATGGTAACACAGTGAAGTTCTGCAACAAGACTGCAGGGTAAATAATAGTGTCTCAATTAGATATGTATACCCAAGATTCCAATATTTGCATATAACCATATTCTGATATTCATCGCTGACAATATTTTGATGGTATATTTGACATTATTTCAGAGGTAAATGTAAGAGGTGTTCAAATATGTTTGGATTAAGGAAATTTTTTTAAGAAATTTTCAAAGAAAATCAATATCACCAAGTAATACACATCGGCATGTGATCTTGATTTGTTCAATTAATCTTTATAAGGTATATTTTTACAGTCACATTTAAAACTGTAAATAAAAAGCATCACATATGGATTTTGTGATTAGTGAAAACAATAAAGCCCTCCAAAATTGTTTTAAGACTTAGAATCTCATTTTAATTATGTAATTTTTTCTGAGGATCAAATTGTACCTGATTCTCTCTCTGTAGACCTTGCAAACATATCTGAAGTTTCAAAGAAATCATATCTGGTATTAGCTGTACTGAAATGAGCACATGAGGGCAGCAAAATCTAGGGATGGGGGTTTGGAAAGTCTTTGTAAATAAACCTTTAAAAAAAACTGGCTACGGTCTTTAACATATTCAACTCAAATCAATCACTTTTACCTTAAATTCGGCTAGTTGTGTGTTATTGAACATTTGTAACATACTATTTAGAGTATCACAACTACCGAAAGAAAAGGAAAGAATTAGTGTTAACTGAGGAACAAGTTAGGCTCTTTTTATATGCTGTTCATCGCAACCCTGACACAAGGCAGGTAGCAGTAGTTCCCATGTTATAGATAAAGAACCTGAGACTAGGAAAGTTGTTACATCATTACAAGTCGGCAGTGGAGTCACCTAAGTGGGACTTAACTTTGAACTCCAGATCTGTGATCTTTCTACAATGGCTACTGCCCTCTTCAATTTGGAGTTTTTCCCAGGCTGCAAGATCTCCTAAGTTGAATCATTTTTCTAAAGAGACTACTCTACTTCAGGACAGATTGAGGTAAAAACAAAAAGAACAATATGAGTATGTATGTATGTATGTATGTATACATGGGGGGAGAGATAGAGAGAGCTAATACAAGGAGATTCAGGCCAAAAAATTCTGATTCCTTAAATCTGAGATGGAATCCAGAAATATGTGTTTTAATGAGCACTCTAGGAGGTTCTAATGCAGGTGGTGGGGTAACGTTGCGAAATCTTATGAGACGGTCTTACTCTTCCATTTCCTCTGTAGTAATTGGTACATGTTTCAGTTATTACAGCTGTGTAACAAATCATTCAAAAGCCTAGTGGCTTAAAACAAAAACAAAGATTGATCACCTGTCAGGATTTCTGTGGGTGAGGAATTCAGGAGAGGTTCAGCTGGATGGTTCATGGGGACACTCACGCAATTGCAGTCCAATAGTGACTGGGGCTGGGGTCCTCTTGAAGGCTTCTTCCCTCGCGTGACGGGCACCTGGTCTAGCTGGAGCTCCTCGGGCATCTCTATCTTTGTTGTTTCTTCACATGGTCTCTCTAGCGTCGCATCTGTTGAGTGGCCAGACTTTTTGCACGACAGCTCAAGTTCCCAAAAGTTTATGTCTGAAGAGAGAGAGCTAGTAAAAACTATATCCTTTTTATGAATAAGCCTAGAAATCCTCATAGTATCACTTCTATTGATTGGAGCAGTCACAAGCCTCTGCCCAGATTCAAGAGAAAGTAGACCTTCCCTATGTACTTCTTTTGTTGACAGACCACCTGGATCTGTGGAAAACCCAATATAAGAAGCTTCATTCTCTTCATCATGAGAATGTATATATGCTGAAGGCCTGCTTTAAAAGCTTAGCACTTATATACATACTGTATAAGTTAAGGCTTCATGTTATAAATATATCCAATGGTACAATTATCATGTCTTCGTAAATTAAGGAATAATCCTCTTCTCAATTCAAAAAGATAATAGGAACATGCATCAGCAACCTTTAAGTATGCATATATGCGTGTGTTTGATATATTTAGTTTTACCAGCTGGGATCCCAAATGGTTTAACTACAGAGTTTATCGAAGGGACTGTTTACAGTGGTGTGGGCAGAGTTAAGGGAATCAACCAGGGATGGTGAAGCTCTGGAGAGGAGCAAGAACATGCAACCAATACTACCTCACGCCTGGTGACGTAGGCGAGGAAATGATGTCAATGGAACCCAAAGAGAAATGGATCCCTAAGATTAGGGTCACCAGACAGGAGCTGTGGCTGTAAAAGGAGGTAGCCACCACTTGAAACAGCAAAGGAACAAGGGGAGGGTGGAATAATATCATGGATTCTCTCTCTCCTCCCACCTTCTACTCTCCTGCTGCTGCCTCACATTGACCAAACTCAATAAAAATCCAGAGAACAAGAGAGCACAAATGAGGAATTTGTACACACCCAGCCTCCTGGAGCACAGAGGAGGGCAATGAATGGTTCCCAGAAACAAATGGAGAATAATCAGCCCCGACAAATCGAGATTCACTGATAGGAGACATAACTTAGATCAAATTTTAAAATAGAAAATACAGTCAAATCAGAAAGTAAAACAACAACAAGACACATCTTGCCAAGAAGTTTATCCTTATCTAATTCTGATGGAAGTATAATAACTTAGTTTTTGCCTTTGAAATTAGTTTTATCAAATTAGTGAAATTAGTTTTATCAAAGATATATAATCCCTGACAGTTTTACTGTTATGTATTATTCTCGTTAATTAAGGAGTCTTCAGGTGATGATAGCATATATGCATATTTTATTTATGTAGATATGCATACAATATTATGTATTTACATACAAAAAGCTAACATAAAAATGGCACATGCACACACACGTACTAAATGGGATATAGTGTTATTGTAGGCCTTACATTGTCCTACTGGTCAACTTAATGTCACTATGAGTCCTTTAGCAGGATTAATGGCCTGGGTGGGGGAGGGGCATCTATACTCTTCTAGAACAAGTCCCAAGAGGGCAGCTACTACAACTTCTAACACTTTATTATTGGTTAATTTGGGGCTTCTTTCACTCAGATGACATAGTTAGAAGGATGTCACTGCACAAATCAATACCTAGGGCCTTGCCATTGATGTGCCCGCTATCTTAAACAACAGCTGTGTCTACAACCATCTCTTGAGTAGTCAGGATACTAATTATTGTAAGCGTGCTATACTTGGAAAGCGACTCTCCAAGAAAATTCTGACCTCTTCATGTAAAACTCAGACAGCTTGCTGCACACTCAGAAGGAGCTTTTGTGGTTTCTTTTCCTGACAGCCTAGACTTTGTCTCTCTGCTGTCAAGGGTATGCAAAAGATCCCATTCACGGTGAAATTAAAATGCACAAGTCATGCAGCTTTAAGCAATAAGAACAAATGATGAATTTATTAAAAGTAGTTGATGCCTGCAATTTTGATGTCTTCTAATTATAGTTCTGTTAACGTTTCTCACGAAAACTTCTACTTTTTTGGAATTTACTTTTACAGAAAAAATTGTATAAATATACAAGGTTGTACTTGAAAATAATGTATTGTGATTTTCTTAAAATTTTTCTCTCAAGAGCTCTTTGAGGGAATGATCACTGGTTTTTCTAATTTATAGGAATTCAAACCATTGAATGCAACAACGTGGTCTAAGAGTGATCAGATTACCCTATCATAGCTATCTGTCTTGCTTAAGCCTAAACTTGTGCTTTCTTACTTCCTCTTAAGTTTGATGTAAATTAAAATAATGTATTACCATATATACATGGAATATTAAATATAAGTTGCAAAGGAAAGGGTGAGAAGGTAGCAAGAAATATAACTACTTTCATCTGATAGAAATTTTGTGGGAATTGATTATAAGCCATTAAAAGGGTTGCACCCTTAAAAGTCGTATGAAACTAATCATGTACTGTATAAGATATAAAATACAACAGATTATTTAATATTAATTGTATAATTTAACTCTTGTGAGTGTCTTTGATTTGTCTATCACTTAATCATTTTCTTTTTAATATAAGAAAGTATAATTCTGGGGCCAGCCTGGTGGCATAGCGGTTACGTTTGTATACTCAGCTTCGGTGGCCTGGGGTTCACAGGTTCTCTTCCCGGGTGCGGACCTACACACTGCTCATTAAGCCGTGCTGTGGCATCCCACATACAAAAAATAGAGGAAGATTTGCACAGATGTTAGCTCAGCGACAATCTTCCTCACCAAAAAAAGGAAGTATAGACATGATTTTCATGTGACCATTTTTCTAACATTTTCTATACTGTCCTTTTAGCCATAGAGTCAAGCTGTGAAGATTCCTCATATTAGTATCTGTTAAAAAATCATAAAATATATACCTAATGGCCTATATTTTCTTGACCCTTTCTTATTGATTTATAAATTCATTTAATTATTGTAGTATAACTTACATAAAATGAAATACACAGATCTGAAGTGCTTAAGATGAATTTGGACACTTTTATACACCCAGGTGACCATCACGCAAAGCCAGGCATAAATTATTTCCACTGGCCTAGAAACTTTCCTTATGCATGTTTCCAGTCAATGCTCTCAACCCTGAAGGCAATCACTTTCAAATTCTTATCACCAAATATTAGTTTTCCTTTTGTTGGACTTCATATAAACAGAATCATAGACTATATAGTGTTTGAGTGTTGGCTTTCTCTTGTTCAATATATTTTTGGAATTTTTCCATGCTTTTGTATATTATTTTTTATCTCTTATTATTGCTCAGCAGTATTTCACTGTTTGAATAAACTACAATTTGTTAATCTGTTTTCCACTTGTGGGACATTTGAGTGTTTTCAGGATTTTGGTCACTGTCAACAATGGTGCTATACCCATTCTTGTACCAATCTTTTTATGGGCATCTTGAGTAAAGACCTAAGAGTGAAATTGTTCTCTCCCTCTCACTCACTCTCTCTCACTCTTCCTCTATTTTGATTCGTTTTGGTCAGGTTTATCAATTGGTCATAGTCTTTTCAAAGAATCGACTTTTGGATTTGTTGATTTTCACTATTAATTTAGTTTCCTGTATTGTTTATTTCCACTCTTATTTTTATTATTTTCTTTTTTCTGACTACCTTGGGTTTAATTTGCTCTTCTTTTCCTAACTTCTTAACATGGAAAATTAAGTCATTAATTTTACACATTTCTTATTTACTAAGAGAGGTCTTTAACGCCATAAATTTTCTTCAAGGACTGCTATAGCTGAATTTTAACATTCTATTTTTATTATCCTTCTAATTTCCTCTGTAATTTCTTCTTTGAATCTTATATGTAAACTTAAGATCCACTTAGAATTAATTTTTGTGAGGTAAGGTTAGAGAATCATTTCTTTACAGATAGATATCCAATTTGTTGATAAGCCTAGTCCTTCCCTCATTGAGTTGTGATAGCGTATTTGTCAAATATCAGATGACTATGTAAGTATAGGTCAATTTCTGATCTCTTTACTCTGTTCCATTGATCCTTATACCTGTGGTACTACCGTCTTTATTACTGTAGCTTTACAATAAGCCTTGATTCTGGTAATGAGAGTCCTTCATCTTTGTTCTTTTTCGAAATCAATTTGGCTATTCTAGTTCTTTTGCATTTCTGTATGTTTTAAAATCAGCTTGTCAATTCTACAGACATTGCTGTTTTATTACTATTTTTTTACTTTGAATGAGAAAAAAATATTGTGTGAGGAAAAGAGATTGATCATATTTTTTCCTTTATCTTATGTAGCTAGAAAAATTATACTTTATGAATGGATTTTGCTAAAGGGACAGAGAATACTCCCTTTCTGCAATTTTTTTCTACTTTAAACACTAAATAACTGTAATTTAATATAAATAAATGTAATTTATTTAAAACTTTTAGTTATTAATGTTTTAATTTATTTATTCATATAATCTACAATTTACATATTATATATAAATATATGAAAAATTAGTGTGATTTTATACATCAGGGAACAAATTACATTATTTTCCCATGAAAATAAATGGCAGTAACGTTTTCTTCTTAACCCTTTTGTCTATATGGTCTATTTTCTTATAAAGAATTAGGTTGCTAAAGAGGGTTAGATATATTAAGTTGGCTGTGCATTGCGATCTATTTCTCGACTTTTGTTTTCTTCATTGATCTGTCTTTCTAACTACAATTCAGTACCAAAATGTTTTAAGTACAATAAACTTTAAACTTTTAAAATATCTCATAGGGCTATTTCCTCCAAATCCCTCAATTCTCCTCTCTTTTAGAATTTTCCTGTCTGTTTTCATTTATTTTATTTCCTGTATACACATATACATAAACATCAACACACACACGTATAGGTATGCATGTATGTGTATTTTTTATTACAATGATATTAATCTATATATTATGTTGGGAAAATTAACAATTTTCTAATATTTAGTTCTATTATTCAAGTAAAACGTGTGTCTTTCTTTTATTATTGTATTTCTTTATATTCCTCAATAGAATTTTAAAAGTTTTTTATATATACTGAATAGTTCTTGTTACATTCTTCCTAAGTGTTTTTGTCTTTTGTAGTAGTTTTAATTTATTTTTGTTTAATTAATTTTTTATTGAGGTAACATTGGTTTATAACATTATATCAATATCAGGGTACATCATTATGTTTCTACTTCTATGTAGACTACATTGTGGTCACCACCCAAAGTCTAACTGCCATCCGTCACCGTGTAAATGTGCCCTTTTACCCTTTGCACTTTCCTCCCTTCCCACTTCCCCTCTGGGAACCACTGATCTATTCTCTGAGTCTATGTGTTTGTTGTTATTTTTTCTTCCACATATGAGTGAAATCATACAGTATTCAGCTTTCTCTGTCTCACTTATTTCGCTTAGTAGGATGCCCTCAAGTTTCCACCCATGTTGTCACAAATGGCAAATTTTCATCTTTTTCTGTAGGCTGAGTAGTGTTCCATTGTACATATATAACACATCTTCTTTATCCATTCATCCATTGATGGGCACTTAGGTTGTTTCCAAGTCTTGGCTATTGTGAATAATGCTGCAATGAACACAGGGGTGTACATATCTTTTCAAATTAGTGTTTTTGTGTTCTTTGGATAAATACCCAGCAGTGGAATAGCTGGATCATGTGGTAGTCCTACTTTTAACTTTTTGAGGAGTCTCCGTACTGTTTTCCATAGTGGCTGCATGTATACTATTTCCATAGTATACATTCCACCAGCAATGTGTGAGGATTCCATTTTCTGCACATCCTCTCCACTTCTTATTGTTGCTTGTCTTTTTAATAATAGCCATTCTGAGGGACATGACATGATATCTCATTGTGGTTTCGATTTGCATTTTCCTAGTAGTTATTGATGCTGAACAGTTTTTCCTCTGCTTGTTGGCCATGTGTACGTTTTCTTTGGGAAAATATCTGTTCAGGTCCTTTGCCCATTTTTTAATTGTGTTGTTTATTTTTTTGTTGTTGAGTTGTGTGAGTTCTTTATATATTTTTAATATTAACCCCTTATCGGATACAGGACTTGCAAATATATTCTCCCAGTGTTAGGTTGTATTTTCATTATGTTAATGGTTTCCTTTGCTGTGCAGAAGTATTTTAGTTTGATGTAGTCCCATTTGTTTATTTTTTCTTTTGTTTCCCTTGCCTGAGGAGATATATTCAAAAAGATTTCCAAAAGATACTGCTAAGACCAATGTCAAAGAGCGGTACTGCTTATGTTCTTCTAGGAGTTTCATGATTTCAAGTCTTACATTCAAGCCTTTAATCCATTTTGAGTTAATTTTTGTATATGATGTAAGATAATGGTCTACTTTCATTTTTTTTTTTTTTTTGGTGTGGGAGATTGGCCCTGAGATAATATCTGTTGCCAATCTTTCTCTTTTTGCTTGAGGAAGACTAGCCCTGAGCTAACATCTGTGCCAACCTTTCCTCTATTTTGCATGTGGGTCACCACCACTGCATGACATGATGAGTGGTGTAGGTCCACATCTGGGATCTGAACCTGGGGCCCACGAACCTGGGCCGCTGAAGTGGAGTGGGGCTCCAGTCCAGCCCGTCCTATACCACTAGTCCAGCCCCTACTTTCTTTTGTTTTTTTTGCATGTGGCTGTCCCATTTCCCCAATACTATTTATTGAAGAGATTTTCTTTCTTCATTGTATATTCTTGGCTCCTTTGTCAAAAATTAGCTGTCCATAGATGTTTATTGGGTTTATTTCTGGGCTCTCTATTGTGTTCCATTGATCTCTGTGTTTGTTTTTGTGCCAGTATCATGCTGTTTTGCTTACTATAGGTTTGTAGTATATTTTGAAATAGGGAGTGTGATATCTCCAGCTTTATTCTTTTTTCTCAGGATTTGGCTATTCAGGGTCTTTTATAGTTCCATATAAATTTTAGGATTCTTTGTTCTATTTCTCTGAAAAATGTCATTGGGACTTCGATAGGGATTGCATTCAATCTGGAGATTGCTTTAGGGTCACCACCACAGTGTGGCTGATGAGTGGTGTATGTCTGTTCCTGGGATCCAAACCCACGAACCTGAGCCACCAAAGCAGAACGTGCTGAACTTAACCACTATGCCATGGGACTGGCCCTGAAATGCAATTGATTTTTGTAAATTGATTTTGTACCCTGAAACTTTACTGTATTTGTTTATTATTTCTAATAGTTTTTGGGTGAATTCTTTAGAGTTCTCTATATACAAAATCATGTCATCTGCAAATAGTGACACTTTTAATTCTTCCTTTCCAATTTGGATTCCTTTTATTTCTTTTTCTTGTTTAATTGCTCTGGTTAGGACCTCCAATATTTTTGTTGAATAAGAGTGGTATTCTTGTCTTGTTCCTGTTCTTAGAGGGAAGCTTTCAGTTTTTCATCATAGGGTATGATATTAGCTGTCGGTTTGTTGTATATGGCCTTTATTATGTTGAAGTACTTTCCTTCTATATCCATTTTATTTAGAGTTTTTATCACAAATGGTTGTTGAATCTTGTCTACTGTTCTTTCTGCATCTATTGACATGATCATGTGGTTTTTATTCTTCATTTTGTTAATGTGATGTAGCACATTGATTGATTTTTCGGATGTTAAACCATCATTGTAATAATTTAAAAGGGGATCTGTTCCTTTGATTTTTTTTCTAGCTTATTGTTTCACCAAAAGGTAGATTTAATTAGAGCAGAGACTGTTATATCTTGTTCATATTGTATTTCCAGATCTTAGAAGACTACACATTCCTTATCTTTTGGTACATAGTCATACTTTATACATTTTGACTTGGTGTTGTGTTTACTTTATAATTTTATGACAATAGAATATTCCACGCAAAATTTTCCACAACTTTGTCACAGTTGTTTTGTTGTATCTTGTTTTATGATGTAGAAAGGAAATTAAGATAAAGATGTCTGAACATTATTATCAAAAACCCCGGGATGAGGACTTTTAATAAGGGCTTTAATCTTTGTTTAGGATATCCAGTATCATGCTGTAATTTGGGAAAAATTGGTAATCACAAATATTGTATCATAGATGTGCATCATCCTATGAAGGTTTGAAATGCTTCTTTTGAAAAGAGGTGGAGCTGAGTAGAGTACAGGGCAAGGCTAGAATAAACTCACCTGTACATGGAAGCTTATCCTAACAAGTCCTTCCTGCGCTCAGTATTCAAAGTACTAAATCAATTCAAATGTGATTCACAGAGCCAGGACAAGGAATTCTGGCTATGGCCTGTGGTCCTGATTCATAAGATGCTACTCTTAATCATGTTTATTTCTAGACTAAGTGACAGCAGTAACAAGGAAGCGGAGGTGAATGGGAATTCTGCAAGTCTGTATTCTGAGCAGTTGTAAGTAACCTAGTGAGTTTTTGAGTGGATTCTTTTTTCTACCCAATTCTACTCATCAGTTTAGTATTCAGAAAAAGCAGCATTGAAGTATTTCAAGATCATTAAAGTTTGCCTCAACTTGAATGAGTAAATTAACTTTGTACCAAAGCATGATATGTTGAAAGTCCAATAAAAGCCATTCAGTGCTTGTGGGAAATAAAATGGTAAAACTAATAATATAATTTCCCTTGTGCTTTTCCAGTGTCCTAGGTTAGAAGTCTCCAAAGATTTTTGATAAAGAACTCCAGTCAAAATATTTATCAGATTATTCTGCTAATATATCTAAAGTTATATGTTTATTTACTACATACAGATATTGCTGCCTAAATGTATAGCTTCATTATAAAATATGCTCAAAAATTTAAAAATTTTAATGGATGAGGTAAGGATGGAATACAAATTTAAATATTCTTATTATTTAGTTTATTTAAAATAGGACACAAAATTAGCTGCCAAATTAGAGAGTATTGTCTTAATGTTTTAGATATTTATTTTATTATTATTTATTATTTAGATATTATTTTATTATTATTTATTATTAGTGGAGAAATTTGATAGACAACTCTTTAACTATCTATTCAATTTAATGTCATCATATTGGGCAAAGCAGCAGTATGTGCCTCCTGATATGATTTAGTAGGAAACATACATCACTTATATAGTATTTCTGCCAAAAATGCATACTTGGACCTAATTATCAGAAAATATCAGACAAACCCCAAGTGAACAATAGTCAAAAAATACTGGCTACACTTTTAAAAAGAAAAGGATGAAGATCGTTCCAGAGGAGAGTAGGCTAAATGCAATCCACAAGCTAGATCAGGTGCAAATTGCCACAAAAGATATGAGGACAATTGTCAGAAATTGAATATGGAGTGTATAATAAATAATGTTAGATAATATGTAGTACTAGATTGTATCTATGTTACATTTTTCAGTTTGAAAATTGCACTGTGATTATTTGAGAGATTATCTTTGTTCTTGGGAAATACATGCTGACTATTTAGAGAAAAAGGTGTATGGTATCTGCAACTAACTCTCAAAAAAAATTAGATGTATATACACCTAGAGAGAAGGAGTGATAAATCACATGTCACAAAATGGTTGGTGAATTTGGGTCAAGGTTAAATGGGCATTCTTTGTACTATACTTGCAACTCTTGTACAAGTTTGAAATTATTTAAAATATGCAATGTTTCTAATCTTATTGGCATCATGCAATATAAACAGTGAGCTTCCTCATTAAAGAAGAATACAAATCTACATATATTCAAAAGTGTTTTGTAAATTTTGAATTTCTTTTTGGCCAAATTGTTATCAGAATTTTTTGGGTCGTCATTGCTTAATCCTTAAAGTGTGGCTGATAAGGATTTCTGACTAGGGGGAGAAGTGTCAGCACTACTATTTACTTCTGATCTGATTCTACTTACAGTATTAAAATGATCTCCAATCTATATTTTTTGCAGGATTTCTTTGTCCATTTTGTGAGATTAATTTAGTTAAAACTAATAAAAGCTAATCTTCATTTACCCTGAGATATGCAAAGTATAACACCACAAAATACACAAACACACAGGTGCAGACATCACTATCAACCCCATTGTGGTACCTCCTTAACAAGGTTGGCCTGAATCCCTGTGTTACAGCCATTCGGATCCACTCATATAGCCATTTCTCCTAATAACATGACCAAAGTACTGGAAGGCTCAGCCGGAAAAAGTTCGACCATTGGCCATGTAATTATGCAATGAACTCATCACCCTACCCAGCTACTTTTAAGTCATGTTTCCTTAATACTAATGTTTAAAATCTCCATCCCTGGATATTCTGCTACACTGAGGGAGAATCTTTGAAACTGACGGCTGAAGATTGAACAAGAGTTGGCCAGGCAAGGAGAGGAGTGGGTAGAGCTCCAGGCAGATGACAGAACCACAGAGAACACCTACATATTGGGATTGGTGGATGAAAAAGGGAATCTGTGAAGGAGCCACGTGGAGGGTGGATACAGAGGTAGCAATTTGCCCTCTGAAATGCCTTGAAATCTAAAGGTGACTATATCAAGGCTACAGGTGCAAGACCAATCACGCCAAGGTGTTCTAAAGAGGTCAAGGGGGAGAAACAAGTGAAAGAAAGATTATACTGGGCAATGATAAACACATTTATAACTTTTGACAGATTTGTTTCATATAAGGTTTGAGCTGAAGCCAGGTTACAAATGCTACTTGTAGCTAGAAAGGAAGTAAATGTAAATTACTCTTTCAAAAATGTTGATGGTTGAGGAGGATGGGCTCGGATGTTAGCCCAGGGCCAATCTTCCTCAGCAAAAAGAGGAGGATTGGCAACAGATGTTAGCTCAGGGCTAGTCTTCCTCACACACACACACACAAAAATGTTGATGGTTAAAGAAAGTAAAGAAATAAGTCATAATTTGAAGAATTAAATAGGTTGCAACAAGTATCTTTTCTTTTTAGCGTGTAAAAGATCTAACCACGCTCTAAGCATTCTACAAATAGGTATAGCAGAGAGAGTGCAAAACTGATACACATCTGAGTAATTGGTAGCCTGAAGGAAAGGAGTGGTGGTCTTCAAAATTAGAAGATTCTTCTTTCTTAATTCTAGTTCTACTCCTGATTCCCTGTATGACTTGAGGAACTGACTTAGTTACTCTAAATATCAATTCCTTCATATGTGAAATCTGGAAATAATCACCCTTCTCGCTGGGTTTTGGTAATGAGCCCAGACTTTACCTAGCACCAGTAAAGGTTGCTAAATAGATCTTTAATAAAATATAGAGTGGGTGGTCTTGGCACACTAAAAGTAAACATAGGAAATGGTATGACAGTTTTAGATTTTGAGCCTAGAGAACTTAGTGGGATCAGGTGTCAGATAACTTCAGTTTTCTCAATAGAGGAAATAAATAAATCTGCTGAGGGCCAGGTACTTATATGAAGTGAAGAAGTTTTGAAAAAGTCACTAGGAAAAATTTGGCAAGAGGTCAACAAATGATTAATTCAAAAAGCGCTGAGTGGTGGTGAAAGTACAAATTGTATAGAATATTTCCTGATGTTCCCATATATGTCCATTAGATCAATAGACTATGTTACTGCTGAACTAGAGGTTCAAAAGATAAGACCCTAATACCAAAAGATGCAAAACAGAGTTTCAGTTCCAAAACTTGTCTGGGTTGGCAGAAAATTTTCCGTAAAATTTGAATGAGGAAAGTTTTTGAAATCAATTATGAAGGAGAGGATTTCTGCTTATGAGATCATTTTTGTTCTTAAGAAAAATTACCTACAAGAACTTTGCAGACAAAAGTCTGTTATTAAAAACAATATATGTTGTATATTTGTTTTGTTTTGCTTTAATTTTAATTATGTGTATGTATTTGTGGCTGCACAGATCATGTGCCCTGCTTGAAATATATGACTTGAAAAATATGTTTCCATCAAACCATCTCATATGGACTGAATATTTGTGTCCCCCCAAAATTCATATTTTGAAATCTAATTTCCAATGTTATGGTATCTGGAGGTGGGGCCTTTGGGAGATAATTAGGTCATGAGGGTGGAGCCCTCTTGAATGGGATTAGTGCCCTTGTAAGAAGAGATCAGAAAGCTAGCTTGCTCTTTCTGCCACGTGAGGATACGGTGAGAAGATAGCCATCTGCAACCAGGAAGAGGGTCCTCACCAGACACAGAATTGACCAGCACCTTAATCTTGAATCTCTCAGCCTCCAGAATTGTGGGAAACAAATTTCTGTTGTTGAGAAGCCACTCATTTTATGTCATTTTGTCATAGTAGCCTGAGCCGACTAAGATACCATTACACAGAGAAATGTGTATAATAACTTGAATGTTCTCATTCAAGTACCTCTGGAACATTTGAAAATCCACCTGCAGAAGAGCTAAACTAAGGCATTATTGTTACCATTTTAGGTGCAGACTAATAAGACTAATAGATATTTTCAGGTTAGCTTAACTAGTTAGATTATGCTTCAAGGCTAGTAGAACACGGTGGTTTTCTGGAGTCCCCTTGCCTTCATTCATATCTGGGTTCTGTCTATTACTACTTATGTGAACTAAAGCCCTCAGTTCTTCAGTTTCTCCATCTGTAAAATTTAAAATAATAATCGTGCTTATCTCCTAGGGATATGATGAAGATGACACCCTGTATGCATGTAAACCATTTAGAAGACTACCTGAAATATAGCATGTGCTCACTGAAGTATGAACTACTATTATTATCAGTTATAGCTACTCTGTTCTCTGACCCAAATCACAACTCTAAATTTTATCACAAATGTCAAATTTGTGTCCTTGGCTGCAAGCAATCTAAAGGGTCTGTGATTGAATCAGCATACCCATCTCTAATATGTGAAAATAACTTAGACTGCAAGAACTATGAACAAAGGTTCTCAGTGAGAGTGAACTCTATATCAAGATATCAAATATTTATTATCATATGTTCCACAGCTAGATCACATTTTGTCTTTATTAATTACAATCTTGACTCCTTGATAATCTTACTAATTTTGAATTCTATGTTCAGTAAGTCACAACAGTTATTTTATTTATTATAACTACTAGCTAAAAATTATAAAAGGAAAAACAAAACAAAAGTGTTTCTTTGAAATGATCATGAACCACAAAAGTCAATTTACTCCTTAAAGAGGCTTAGAGAGGTTAGTTGACTCACTGATAGTACCTATAGTAATAAAGCAAGTAAGTGGTGGAAGGGACATTAGAATGTAAGTCACATGACCCCCAGTTTAGTGTTCTTTGACAATGCTGCCATCTAAATAGCAAGGTAGGGCCGGCTCTGTGGCTTAGCGGTTAAGTGCGCGCGCTCTGATGCTGGCGGCCCGGGTTCGGATCCCGGGCGCGCCCCGAGGCACCACTTCTCCGTCCAACGCGAGGCCGAGTCCCACGTACAGCAACTAGAAGGATGTGAACCTATGACATACAACTATCTACTGCGGCTTTGGGGGGAAAAAAATGAATAAATAAAATCTTTAAAAAAAAATAATAAAAAAAAAAAAATAAATAAATAAATAAATAGCAAGGTATGTTATGTGTGTATTACTTTAGAATTTATAAATGGACCTAACACATGATCTCATGACTTTCACAACAAATCTGCGATATGAGTATGCAAGGATTTATTGCTAATATATACATATTTTTTTATTGATGTTTTAATAGTTTTTAACATTGTGAAATTTTGGGTTGTACATTTTTGTTTGTCCATCACCATATACATGTGTCCCTTCACCCCTTGTGCCCACCCTCCACCCCCATTGCCCCTGGTAACCACAATACAGTTTTCTCTGTCCATGTGTTGGTTTATATTCCATATATGAGTGAGATCATACAGCGTTTGTCTTTCTCTTTCTGGCTTACTTCACTTAACATAATACCCTCCAGGCCCATCCATGTTGTTGCAAATGGGATGATTTTGTCTTTTTTATGGCTGAGTAATATTCCATTGTATATATATACCACATTTTCTTGATCCAATCATCAGTTGAGGGACACTTAGGTGGCTTCCACTTCTTGGCTATAGTGAATAATGCTGCAATGAACATAGGGGTGCATAAGCCTCTTTGGATTGTTGATTTCAGGTGCATTGGATAGACTCCCAGTAGCTGGATCATAGGGCATCTCTATTTTTAATTCTTTGAGGAATCTCCATACCGTTTTCCATAGAAGCTGCACCAGTTTACATTCCCACCAGCTGTGTATGAGGGTTCCTGTTTCTCCACATCTTCTCCAACATTTGTTGTTTTTTGTCTTGGTGATTATAGTCATTCTATAATGAATGATACTTATAATGATATCTTAGTGTTGTTTTGATTTGTATTTCCCTGATCATTAGTGATGTTGAACATCTTTTCATGTGCCTATTGGCCATCTGTATATACATATTTTGAAAGTTCAGGAAGAGAGACTCCCAGGACCCATCCATGTTACCATAGCTAGTAAGTGACATAGTGAGTGACAGATGCAATTTAAACTACAGTGACACACACACAGTGCTATGGTTTGAACGTTTGTGTCCCCTCAAAATTCATGTGTTGAAATCCTAATGTGATCATATTTGGATGTGGGGACTTGGGGAGGTGATTGGGTTATGAGGGTGGGGCCCTCATGAATGAGATTAATGTCCTTGTAAAAGAGGCCCAAGAAAGCTTTCTTGCCCCTTCCACTACGTGAGAATACAAGAAGTCTGCGACCTGGAAGAGAGCCCTCACCAGGCCCTGCTGGCATTCTGATCTCAAACTTCCAGCATCCAGAACCATGAGAAATAAATTCCTGTTGCTTTTAAGCTACTCTGTCTGTGGTATTTTGTTAAGCAGCCCAAAGGAACAAAGACACACACATGAAAACAGACAAACATAATTAATAAAAAGGTTTAGTCATCTGATTCCAAATCCACTGGCTTTCCCATTTACAACATGGCGTTGATTGTTATATAACGCTTGAGCATCAAGAATTAAATTCTGTAATTGGCAAACACATATGAAGCATGAACAACTAAATCAAAAAAAAAAAAGAGAGTGCTGAAATTTAGGATTCAATGGAATTTCAAGTAATAACAGCTTAGGTCTGCAGGTTGTCACTTCACATCTGAAACAATGATTCCCACTGTTTTTCTGGTTGACACAATTTATTAAAACCTCTCAACATATACAAAATAAAATTATGATAAGCCCCCAAATCCAACACAGAAAGCCTAGCATGAAGCATTTAAGTCATAATTTACCTTAGAGAGTCAGGGAAAAGGAAACCTGAGAAAAACGAGAAAAGTTCAAAAAAGTCATTTCAACATCCCACTAGAGTTCAAGATCATTGTCAACTATTCCCGTTCAGATGTTTTTATAATTGCGAAGATCCTACAGCGCTACGCATTCTAACGGCACTCGAGCGGCTGCACCCAGAAGGTGGTGACTGTTTCTGACTGGCTGCTTGCTTTTATTTTCATTTCCTGCGCGAGAGTGAGATTGCCGTTTGGGGACAGTTAAATCTACTTCAAGCATAAGAATCATTTGTCCCATGTGGAGGCAGCTTCGATGCATAGCTGTTCATTCCTTATTATTCATCCTGACTTTACAATTGTGATGCTTAGCATGATAGGATTTCATTCGGTTCCTCCTCTGCATCACACAACTTTCTCTCTTTCTGGTTACTCAGGCCAAAATTTGAAGGATTATGGCTCAGATGGCATTTTGGCAGGGATTGTCATCTGTAGACTGGGTTGGTCTCTCCATGATGTACTTCTTGATTATTTGCTTGTTGTTAAATATGTGTCATAGCTCTCAGGTGGGAAAAAAATATCAATACAGCACTGATATGAGGTAAAGCCTATGTCTTTTATTTTTTTAACAAAAGAAAATAAAGAAAAAAATGGGATCAATTTCTTGATAATTTCATAGTTTTCTTTCCAGTCAAGAAATGCCTTTTTATCTAATGACTGAGCATCTGATACAAATTAGCTCCAAGCAATGCATTATGGTACAAATGTATATATTTGAATTTTCCAAAGTTATGGGTTTCATTTAATATTAGCAGTGAAACCAAAGCAAACACTCATTGAAAAATTAATGAAGTTAAAGGTGAACTCTATATCAATGAGATAATTCAGAGGGCAGAAAAAGTAACTACAGGTGATTTTCTTTTGAACAGACAACATTTATTAAGATCACAATTTAAATGCTTGTCAGGAATAAATTTGTAAGAATGCATAGATTGTAACTACAGACCAGAGGCTTTCATCTTTGAAGAGCTGGATTTAACACTTTAAATCTGAAAAGATTTCCACAGAAGGGCTGACATTTAAAATAATTCTTCAAGGATAAGCAGATATTCTCCAAAAAGTAATTATTACTGGACAGGAGAAAAAATTCCAAAATAAAAATTCTACAAAAGTGTGGAAATGTAACAAGGCATGTTGAGTAAAAAAAAAGAAAGAATTTTTGTTTGTTTCTGTGATGTGAAAAAAACATTTAGAGAAGATGATACTAAAAAATATAACTGCAGTCATATTTTAAAGGCCCACATGTAAGATATTAATGAGTTTGGAAATTCTTCTCTGCCTGCTCATTAGGGAGTTAAAATGTTCTTATTGGTTTGTTGCTTTTTTTAAACAGATGAGTATATTCAACATTATACCTTAGAAAGTTCTCTCTGACAATCGTACGAAGGATACTTTGGATTAGGAGAGATTGTGGTGAGCCTGTTACTGGCATGATGGGTCCTTGCTGTCCCCCAGAATGGAAATCAAGGGAGACAACAAACGGGAGGAGAAATGTACAAGTTTATTAGCTCGTGCACAGGAGAGGCACAAGGGAGCTGGTGCAGAAAGGAAAGGGGCAGGTGACTGGCCCGTTAGGGAGCGGGATTGTGGGGCATTTTATTAGGCAGAGGCTGGGGAGGAGTGCCTTGTCAAGGCATGGAGAGGTGGGGTTGTGCTTGCTCCTGCGCTGTCATGTAGCATGCTGCTACGTGTGACGCATGTATTGTTAGTGTGCTAGCTCTCCACCCCTGGGTGTTGATTTTTAGTATGGTAATGGGGCTAGGGTCACCTTCAGACAAATCCTGGGTGCTAGGAGGCATGTGTAAGGCCAGGAAACTCCCCAAACTGTGGAATGTGGATCTTGGTGGTCTTTATCCAATTCTCCTAGCTTGCGGATTGGTTAGGGGCCTTATCTTGTTAGGCCGGGGCCTTGCAGATGGCCCTGTCTCGTTAGGCTGGCTCCTGTCTTAAACGTATCTGTTTGGGTCTACTGCAATAATCCATACAACACACGTTGAAGAACTGAATGAACACAGTGGAAGTAGAGAGGGTCAGGAAGAAAACGTAAGACATTTAGAAAGAAAAGTTGATGGAACTTATTGACTGACATAAGGAGAAGTATAAGAAAGGAGTCAAGGATGAAGCACATTTCAAGCCTGTGAAATAAAAAGAATAATTACCTTTGACAAGATCTGTAACATACAGGGGAATAAGATGAACACATCTGGGAGGAAGGCTATCTTCATTTTGGAAATATGGACATGGTATAATCTTGCAGATATGGTCGGTAGGAGCTGGATTATAGGATTGGGGCATAGTAACAAAGAGGGCTGGAAACATAGACGTGGGAGTCATTGCGCGATAAATGATAGTTTATATCCTAGAATTGGAAATAATTTACCAGGGAAATTGTAGAGTGGCAAGAGAAGCAGGCATGGGATGGATCTGTGGACAGCAGCAGTATGTATGTGGCTGGTAGAGAAAGAAGAGAATACTTCAGGCTTACAAGTAGAAGGAAGAAGCAAATTCTGTTAAGGCAGAAAGTGGTGATAGTTTAATGCTTACAGAAATTAAGTCAATAAGCCTTCCTTCTTAAAACATTCTTCTCTTAAATGTTATTTTCTTGTGATTCTTTTATGATTATGCATTTCTTAATACTCTCCACAGTTTCATTTTCTTTTATCTCCTTTTTTCAAGGTTTTACCTTTTATCTTTTTTCTTTACTTTAAATTTGAACATTCTCCACTGCCATAACTTCAACTACCATTTCATATTAACTATTCCTAAATAGAAATATTTTTATTCATTCAAAAACCTTTAAGGATTACTACTCCGGAAAGTAATCATGAAAAGCAACAATATACTTGCCCCTTCTTTCGTAGAGTTCAATGTATGGAAAGAGTAATAGATACACAAACAAATAGATTGCAATGTGATTAAATGTGAAATGATCATATTGGTGGTTTTCTGTAGTTGTGTGGGAAGTGGATTTGACAGACAGTCTAGAGGCAGGGGCTTCTGGTAGAAATTTATTTCATTAATCCTAAAAAGAAAGAATTAGGGCATAGACTAGTGATATCAGAATGGAGAGGAGTCTAGGGTGATTCACAAGTTTGTGTATGGGTGTCTTGCTTTGTGTTGCTGTAGTTTAAGTTGTTGATGTCCAGGTTGATAGTAATGGCATTTGCTGGCATGATCTACAGGAGTTAGAGCAGGTCTGGCTGGAGGAATAGAAATGATGACAGCAGTTTTGGACATGCTGGGTTTGACATACTTTTTTATGTCTGGGCGGGGGCAACAAATAGGTAATTGAAAATTTGGGTCTGAGACTTAGGAAATACTTACAGGGGAGTCACTTGTGTGGGCTTGAATGGGAATCCTTTTGGCAGATTGTTTCAGATAGGTAGATAAAATGACTGAAGACAAAAACCTAAAAATTGCTAAAAATTTGCAAGATTAAGCCACAGTTCCAACTTCTCTCCTGAGCTGCATACTCACAAAAACGTTATGTATACAAATACCCACATATATTTCCAATTCAATATCTTAAACTACTTGCCCTTGTTGAAAATTTATTTCACTTATTATGTTCTATACATCTATTAATATTGCTATCAATTTTTCAGTTATGAATTTCCAAAACCTTGAAAATTATTTTTCTCTGTCTACTTGGGACTCGCACAACTCCAATTCGTTACTAGGTTTTACTGATTCAACTTCAAGAATGTTTTTCTTGTTCATCTATACTTTCCATTCTCACTGCCATTGACTTAGTCCTGGCACTCAAAATCTCTTGTCTCATCTATTCCTAGTCTGTCCACCAATATACCTTCCAAGATACAAGTTTACCTTTCCAAAATAGAGGTTGAATAGCATTGTGTACCTATTCAACACCCTGAAATGATGTCTCTTTACCAAAGTAATAAAATCCTGTAGCTTCAAGGTCCAAATCCTATGATTTGTCCCAAATTATCTTCCCAACCTTATCTCTCAATTCCCTCAACCAGGAATTATAAACTCCAGTCACACCCAGTAGTTCCCCGAATATCTTTATTCTCCAGCTTCTGTGACTTTGCTGTGTTATTTCCTCAACCTGATATACTCTTCCCATGGTTTTCAACCTAGCTAAACATTCCCCATGTTTTAAGCCCTTCCTTAAGTATGATTCCAATTAGATCTTCCCCAATGCTTTAATCAGAAGTAATTGTTCCTTCTGCTTTACTCGCCCAGCACCTCTCACTTAGCACTTATTTAATTCTGCATCATATTATACACAGTTCATTATATCTTTCAATCTTGGTGGCTAATGCCTTTATCTTTTATCATTCCCACTAGGAGCACAACAAATAGAGTAAAGCTATTCATGAGAAACTATTTCTATGGTGTCAAGTAACCTGGTTCAATCCTATATCAAGAATCTGAGTTAACTTCCATTACAATGGTAACAACTACAGTTAGTTAGGGGAAAAAACTCCAAATCCTAAGTATTTTCAAAGAACAATGAACATTTTTTAAATTGCTTAGCTGCCTCTACATTTAGACAAGCAAGATTATGTTTGATAGAGATCATTTAAGACCATCACACCAAATAACTTGTGTTGGTTTAATCAATTCAATAAATCAAATTCAGTAAATTCAAATATTTAATATATCATGTTCAATGTTCCAGAATGTTCTGTGGATTAAGTGGTTAAAAGAGGTAATGGAGCCAGTAACTCCTTGGATGGTAGGAAACAAAGTTTCTCTTGAGGTATACAGCTGCTGGGTCACAACAAATTAAGAAGAGCTTCGCTTATCCCAGATCTCATCCTGTTCTGGCCACTGCTTCTAATCCACAGCTGAAAAAGTCTGGGGAAATTGGGTTACTCCTACACCAACAATCTCCAATCCAGGTTGAGTTCTTTCCTCTCCTAGTACATCTAACAAAAATTTATCCCAAATACATGCAATGGTTTTTGGTAGAGTTGACATGTGCTAGTTTTAAAGAAGGCTTATATTTATCCTTTCTAATGCAGCAAGTGAAACGTTTAGATGAAGTTCTCTAGATGCCAGGTTCTCAAAGCAGAAGTCTGTTTATCTGGGGAACATGGAATCAAGCTGTGTTCTCTTTTGCAAACATCATTCCTGTAATTGGATGCTTCATACAGTCAGGGCACACAGGCTTGTCATACCTGAAATACAGAAGACAAAGGATGTGCCAGCAAGTACTCTTCCGGAACAAAATGTAAATGCCTGGCTATGAGCAACACTGGACCACCGTAGTCATGGTTCTGGGAGAAATAATAGAAAAATACTTCGAAGTCTGAAGAGGTGTCCCCAGAATAATCATGAGGCACAAAATAGAAGGGCCTCACCCTCATGAGCTGTCATAGGAGAAGAGAGCATGTCTCTGGTCCCCAACTTGGTGGTCTCCATAGGTGGCAAACAGTCTCAGATTGTTTTAGTTCCTTCAGACTGAGGGCAGAAAGAGAAAATCCTCAGTAATTGGAAGGTTCCTTCCCTTTCCTTATTCTAATCCCCTGACCTTAATGTTTATCCAACAAATCCCTTACTGCTCCGTTACTTGTCTCCCTCAGGATTTTTGGGATTGCTTTGCCCTCAGTTCATCCATATTCACCTGGCACATATCTCCTGAGCCACATAATATTTTCGTAGTATAGGACCTTCTACATTTACCTAGAAAATGACATTTGTTATATAATGGTTGTTTAATAATCTATTAAATCTATCTAATATATGCTTGTAACTAAAACACCTTGAGATTCCAATTAATAATAAGACAACTTCAGAGCATAAATGATATGGATAATAAGATGTATCTGAAACAAAAACATTATCAAAGACTTTTCTTTGTTCCCTTACACTCGAATAATTAATGACTTCCAGGCCATATGTGTTTTCATACATGTTCTTTATTTAATTCCCACAGGACACTTTCAGGTTATTGGTGAAGAAACTGAGACTCAGAAAAGTGGCTTTCCCAGCATCACAAAGCCAGTATTTAAGTCCAAATCCATGGCACTCTGAGCAGTCATGGTCCAGCAAGCAAACAGAAACAGCTCTGAACTTTTCAACCCAAGGGAACTTAATACAGAAAAATGGATACACAGGTGATGGAAGTGCTCAGGAGCCAAATCAACAGCTCCAAACAGCCTTTGTCTATAAGTTAACACCACCCTAAGGTTGGAGGGAAATCAAAATAGATAACTTAACTAGAGTTGAAATACAGAGCCTCCAGGAGAATCTAAGACCATAGAGAAAGGGGTTAACCGGCTGAACATGGGGACATGAAGGAAGTGCAGGAATTGCTACAGACTCTCCCTGAGGGATAGAAAGAAAAAAGGGAGAAATACTCTTGCTTTTTCCTTCCTTCCACTTTCCAGTTTTCTTTCAGTGCCTCCCGTTGATTAAATGGAACGAGTTGCTCAGGAAATCTGGGAAATGTTTTCTGTGATGCAGTGCAGAAGAGAGGAAGGGCAGGAAATTGATTTGAAAACAAAAAGGCAAATGCTACATGGCACACTAGAGTGGGCAGGGTAAACAAGGCATATAGGTGAGAAAATATGAAGTATATTCTGGAATAACAAGTAGTGCAGTTTGGTTGCTGCATATGGAATGTGTAGAAACAGTAGGAAAAGTAGGGTAATGCAACAGCATAGGGAAATATGAGGGCCAGCCTAAGTTGTTAAAATTTAACTTAATGAGAAGACAATTTGGACCAGGGATATGATACAATTGGCATGTTGTTTGGAGAATATTAATTTGAAAGTTGCATGTAGAATGCTACTGAGAAGACTGGAGAACATTGCCTAGGAAGGAAGCAATTACAATTGTTTAGGCATAAATGATAATGAAAATGTAGTGAAGAGCTGTAATTTATTGTTCATCTAATATGTGCCAGCTACTGTTCTACATAATTTATATATAAGCATTATTCCAGCTGATTCTCCTGACAATTCTTCAAGGTGAATATCATTATCTGACTATACAGACAATTTAAGTGAGAGTCCCACAGTTATGTAGTGAGTAAGTGATAGGGCATGATCTAAACTACTGGTAATGAAATGAAATAAATGGAATTATTTTGGAATATCTAAAATCAATGTGTTTATGAACACAAAGCTTGGTACCAAAGTTGGCATATGTTAGTTACCAAGCCAGTAATTTCTCTAAATGTTAATACTGGAAAACATTTTTTTTTTTTGGTTTAATGATAGTTTTTTTATTTAGTGGAACATAGATACTATTCAAAATTACCATAAACTTTTTAACCTATTTTCTCTGTAGATTGGATTATTCTTTAAATCAACTTCTTCTGTGATAAATGAAATATTTTGTTACAAATATGCTCATGTTAAAGTAATATCTTCAAGGCCTATACTAGAAGCTTTTATAAAGCCAAAAGAATGGTAACATGGATATCAAACATATTGAATGCCTAAATTTTGTTTCTATCTAAAATGTTTTAATATTGCCTCCACATGATGATTTAATGTTTTCTCGAGTTTTTCTTTAATTGCTGTTTGTTAATCACTCTCAACTACTGGATATTTATTGCTATTCCTTCAATTTTAATAATTTGATTGCCACTAAGTGAACATATCTATCACAGTAAATTATCTGTTTAACATTGTACTGATGTGAGTTCATTCATTCCAATAACTTTCTACTACTCCTGAAATTCTTAATAACTCTTGAAGTGATGAATACTTAAAAAAAAAATTCTATGAGTTTAAATTATCTATGTATATAATGTGAATAATATGAGGCTTATTTTGATATTTTGGTTGAAAGTAATGGTCATTGTGATTCAGTCTAGTTTCAATTTATTTTTGGTTGTTATTTTTGTCAATGGATCAGTAGCCTTAAAGAATCACTAAAGACTGACTAACTCTCCCTAAAATTAGAACTATCTAGTATATAGAGATCTGAATTTGGCAGCTATTTCATTCATAAAACCAATTTCATGGTATTCGATCAGCCCCCAGCCTACCTCTCTAAATATCAATTGGAAAGTTGGTCTTGGAAACTCATAGCCTTTTAATAATATGAATTAGAGACTGAGTCAGAAGTACTGTTAGTATGAAAATGACTCATTTTTAAATTATCATTGTTTAGTTGAATCTATAATGATCCAGTATTTACATTCTTACCAGAACTTCCAAAATCATTCCTGTTTCCTCTTAGAATATCAATCTGATGGAAAGACTAGGTCATCACTTTTGAAATAAATGGCAGTGCTATACAGAAAGTAGATAGACTTATTACTCTCAATACATTTGACTCCTTGCTGCCTATATGTTGTAAAAGCCCATATTATCAGTAGTTCTGAGGATATTCATCCTTATGGGCCAAATCACTAAAATCTATTGTCTTGGTTGGTACCAAAAAAATCTGCAGTAAGACAGAGACCTTACTTTTCAATTGCTAAGTGCTTTGATTATTCTAACAACCTCTTGCTCAAAATTTTCAGTAGGTGACATTTCTATAATTTCTGTCTATACAAGTTCTTTCTTTCCTATGACATTTGTGGCCTTCCCAAATATTTACAGAGAATTCCAAATACCATTTAAACTGGTAAGAACTAAAGCGAAAAGGTATCTTGTAGAGAATATGAGGCCTTAGAACCTTCAGACCATAGAGCAATAGATTAAATGACCTCTCAAGACCCCCTCCAGTCCTACATTCTATGGGGACTGATAAACCACAGAGATAGCCAAACAAAGGGGATACAATAAAACCGGTTCTATTATCCCAGCATTTAATGGTTTTCTCTGTATGAAGTTCAAAACTCAAAGTTTCAACAAAGATTCCACCAAAGCAATGTTTCCTGCACTTACCACTTTTCTGCTTACAATACTTTCTTACATTTTTCAAAGGCCAAGGAAATGTTCTTTCTTTGTAATTCCAAAAATAGTTTAAGTAAGAGGAGATATTATTACAGATAAAAAAAATATGACAGTGAAATCAAAGTATAAAATTGGATTTGGGTTAGGCCAACAGAGCAAGCAAAGGAATACAAAAAAAGGCAAAAGTATGATTTTTAATAGACAAAAAGCAAAGTAAATTTTGAGTAGAGACATACATGCTAACCAAATGAAAAAGAAAGGGAGAAAGTTAAAGGACTTTGAGAAAGAGTAAACGAAATATAACAGAAAGTGAACTAAAGTATGTTCAAGGACTGTGTATATCATCTAGAAATAAATATGGTTTTAGTTAGAATAAAAAGTCAATGTGGAAAAGGAAAAGAGTCCAAAAACTAATCAAAGCCAAGAAAGAAGAAAGTGTACATGATAAAACATGAGGTAGAGATGACTGAATGAAGTTAAAAGTGTAAAATATATGATAAGAAAATTAAGGGTGGAAAATGAAGGAAAGACTGCAAAAGACTGAGATAAATCAGGATCCTTTCAAGCAGAGAAATAAGAAGGGGTCAGGGCTGGGATAATGGGACCGCCATGAAATGGAAAGTGTAATTTATTCCCTGAAGTGGTAGATACTGCTATCAATTTTAATGACTTCTTTGCATCAGCTTTCAGGCTAGAGAATGGAGAAAAGATATTAGCAAAGAGACATATATTTGCATATCTCAGGGAAGGAGGATGAAATAAATATCAAGCTAGAGTAATGATTAAGTTATTAAACTATTAATTTCTGGCAAATTATAAAAAAATGGAAAATCAACTTGGATTTCAGAAAGTGGTGTTAATAAAAAAGGAGACCCTTTATCAGGTACCTTTTAAAACTTTATAGAATTCAAGGAGCTGAAAAAAATAGCCAAGATTTCTATATTCACTTATTTTCACACCTATAGTTTGAAATAATTCTTGAAAACATAATACTTTGGCAGCTATGTATATGAATTCGGTAATTTAGTCAATTACCAAAAGCTTGATTAGCTTTCTCTGATAGAATTTTGATGTGAATACACATACACATACATATTAATTTTAACTCCATTTGACTCTGCCACGGGAGGGTAGAACTTTTCTCTTCCAGCTTCTTTACCTCCACAGAGTATAAGCACTCATGGAATTCCTTAAGGCAGTCATTCATAGACCCACCACTGTGTAAATGATGAAAACACACACAGAGACAAGCGATGGAGTACAGACTATGCTGTAGCCAGCACTGCTTCATGCTGCCTAGCAGCTGGACAAGCCAGAAGCCTCACGTCAAATTATCCCAGCCAGAGCTTCATGCTTATGCATACCCCGATGGGGAATTCAGATAAAAATCATACTTTCCCCATCCTAAGCGGTGTACATCCAAGTGATTCATGAATGGGCATGAAATCAGAACATCATCTGTGTCAACTAAAAGAACTTCTAGCAAGATTTTTGTTAAAATTTTGCATGATTTGATCTCCGAAAATCCTGTGAAAAATCTCCACCTCTGAAAATCTCATGAAATGCTGAAGAAGGAACTGGTCTCAGCATTGATGAGTTTGGCTTTACAGGAGAACGCAAGGTGGCCTGGGAATTAGCTGCACCGAAAGCTTGTTTCAGCTGTCTGTGATGGGCATCCCCGTGGAACTCCACTGCTGTGAAGGTCTCGTTTCTCGTACGATATGAATCTGACTTCTCTCAAAGGCACAAAGTGGCTAAACCTGTGTTTATCTAGGTAGTAAAAGTTTAGGTAATTAAAATGGTAAATTAGGATGGCTCAGTGTAAGTGATATGCACAGACTCAAGAGACCTAACTTCTGAATTCTGCCACTAAGTAGACAAACAACATTAGGAAAATCTCTGAAATGTTTCTAGTCCCAAGTATCCCAAAAGGGGTACAGAGAAAAGTATTTTAGAATTTGTGAAAAAAATAGAGTTCACATCTGGCTGGAATAATCAGGAAATTGTTGACATTGTAGATGAGACTTAAGGATAGACCAAATTAAAAGTGAAGTTGGAAAGCTAGACAAAGTTCCAGGTAGATCACAGAGCATGAATTAAATCACAGAAATTGGGAAAACTCTAGATGTTCAGGACAACGTTCTGAACTAAAAGGATAACTAAATGGAAGAGACGATGAGACAGAAATTATTAGAGAATAATTTATAGCAGGAATTTCTTATCAAGTTAAATTCTTTAGAATTTATTCAATAAGAAATTATTAAACATTGCGTGTTGAGTAAGTGGGCATTATGTTCTAGTAAAATTAACTTTGGATGATATGCAGGATTGACGAAGCTAATATAGGGCCTAATTTCAGGTAGTGTAATCAGGAATGGAGAGAGATTGACTGGCTGGGGAGTCATTGTGAAAGAAGAAGCCACAGGACACAGGACGTGATTGGATGAAAGGCAAGGAGACGTTAAATAGAGGAGTTGAAAATTACCTTGAAATAGAATGATACCATTCACACAAATAAGACTAGTATGAAGAGGAACAGGGGAGTAAATAATAGGCCTGATTTTAAAATGCTGAATTGGAGGTGATGACCAAATATATATAACAAGGAGAAATGTACATTCTGTCATGATCTTACATTATTGACAAAAATTGTCCAATAGCTATTTCTATTCAGTACCAACTAAATCAATGATCCTCTAAATTATAAAAATAAATGTAACCTTAAAATGTTATTAAATAACATTCTATCTACATGAGCTGGTTGAGAGATTAAGACAAAATTCTTTGAGGGAAAAAAAAGAAAATTCAAAAATATTCACAAAAAATACTCTAAAATTGAAATGAAAAGAGTGTGATATAGGCATTAGACTAAATCTAATATTCACAAAAATAACATAAACTTGGCACTCTTAGGAATTAATCTAAAACCCATGACTCTCGACACATACACTCAAGTTCAAATGTAATTGCTTAGGGACAAGATTCTGGAAAAAAATTACTTCCTTCTCAACTCTGACCCCAATTCTCACATCTCTATTTGTTTTCTGCCTCACACATCCCAAAATCTTTGAAAGACTCCAGCACTGACTATAAATGTTTTCTCTGCATGATTCTGGCTGTAGAAGTGCTTCTATTTGTCAATTTAGGAAGCTGAGAGGACTAAAAATTGGATCCACTGTTTTCTACAGAAATAAAGTCTAAAAAATTACTTTAGCAGAATTCAACATTCAGCCTGTCTAGAAAGTAAACCCGGCGACCCCTCCGCATTTTATTTTCATGCTGACTCAACTGTTGTCAATTTACAGAAACGACCGTCACCTTTAAAAAAATGACCATTCGCTAATGTAGAATTCTCCATTTCTTTGGTTTGACATGATTTAATTGACATCAACTCTGACAACTTCTATTGTTTTATTTTTATTATTATTTACTCATACCTCTTATTGCACAACCTAGATTTAAAATGATCACTAAACATGTCTATTATGAAATATGCACGTGGTTCACCTTTTGTGCATCCTGTCTTCTTCTTTGGGGTGTACCTGAAAAGCAGAAGAAAGAAACAGAGGAACTTTAAAACAAAAGTCTTAGCAATTGAATTACTGACAAACTTGATCAGCTCGTAAGACAGGCTTCAATCAGTATTTCTCTTTTATAGATGAGACGCCTCAGAACTTCCCATTTACTGTTTGAGGTTGCCCCAAATTGAGCCCCTTTGATCTAGTGTTAAGATCAGTATAATTTTTGGCACACTTTAGTGTGACCTTGAGTTAGACACAAGTTCTTTGAGTCTTTGGTTTTCTTATCTGTAAATGGGCATGATAACACTTCTATGATGAAATAATTTGCAGCTAAAATAAACTAAATACAGAACAGTGCCTGCTACAAAATAAATACTCAATAGTAAGTAAAACCAGTAACAGGTAAAGCTGCTGTTAATCAACTCTCACTTTTTCGATGCAATACCAACCAAACAGCTTCATATATTTGGTAGCAAATGTACTGATTTTATTAGAACTGATGAGTTATTTAAAGTAGTCTATAAAAAGCTTAAGTGTATCCATAAGTTGTGGGGGCAACAAAACATTAAAAAAGAGAAGGAAGGAGGCTGGCCAGATGGTGGAGCTGTTAAGTTCGTGCGCTCTGTTTCGGCGGCCCAGGGTTCACAGGTTCGGATCCCGGGCGTGGGCCTACGCATGGCTCATCAAGCCATGCTGTGGCAGCGTCCCATATAAAATAGAGGAAGATAGGTGTGGACGTTAGCCCAGGGCCAATCTTCCTCAGAGAAAAAGAGGAGCATTGGTAACAGATGTTAGCTCAGGGCTAATCTTCCTCACAAGAAAAAAAAAAGAGAGAAAAGGAAGAAGGCAATTTGCCCTCTCGACCCTACTAACATTGATAAAACTGATCATTGACTAATCAATAGCATTTCTGACAGCCTCTAGGGCACAATGGCTGCTGATCTACCTCCTAACTAACTTGTCAGCTGCTACCTCATGGCCTCCATTTATCAGCGACAAACTGTGGCCATTATAGCATGATTCCTTACCTTTGATTCTGGCCCTTGATATTATTATCTTTATAATATTGTTGACAATAAATCAACTTTTCCTTCTTAATTATTACTTGCACATCAAAACTACATTTCTTATTTTGGGGACCCCTTTATACCTCAAGAAATTTCATGGTCTTCCACTGGATAATAGATATTTTTGACTATTTCTGAGCTAACACAATGTGTAATCAAAACAGTTTGCCACAGATCTTAAAGTGGTTTTAAATTTAATATTATTTTATAAAATATAACAGTATCTACTATATACATTTGAAAATTATCCAATAATTTTTATACAGTATAACACACACTCATGCACACATATTTGTATTTATAAAGGAATTTGTTGAGACTCTGGGTTCAAGGATCTTTTTCAACTAATAAATCTGTTCCCCTCTGGGTCCTCAGGAGACAATATGGGTACATGCATTAAACTAATAAGGATCTCAGAGGATCTAAAATAGTGATTCTCAACCACTATTCTCAAGAAGCAGGTTGGAAATCTACAGAGATATTTTGGTTTGTCACAAGGATGGGAGATGCTATGCCACTTAGGTCATGGGAATCTGAGATATCCAATGCAATAGATAGTTCCACACAAATTTTAAATGTTCTACCAGACATTTATATATATGAAGAACCTATTTAAACTGATCTTAGCTTAGAAACAAGGTCCACTTTATATATAAATTCAAAGTATTTGGGGCAGGTTTTTAACATATGTTGAAATTTCCAAAAATGCTTCTACCATGTAAATCAAAGGAAGATTAGATTTTGTCTTATTTGAAATTTTACCAAGAGTTAATCACCATTTTGAATAACAGGTGACTAAAAGCAAGGTTGCATATGGTATTTGAGTTGTCAATAAACATACCTGTCTACTCTTGGTCTGTAAGTGTCATATTCATAGTATTTCTACATATAGGTGCTAGCCTCTGACTACTTATTTGTCTCTCATCATAGTCATGCCAAAGCTTTTGCAAGTTAAAAATATACTACTTTATTAAAGATTATTTTCTTTTATTTTTCTCATTTACAGTTAAGATAGTGATACTGGCTCAAGACAAGGTTGACATAAGGGAAGCCATATTGTAGAAAAGAAAACCTCTGTTGTAACTTTGAATGACCTCTGACAAACTAACCCAGCTGGATATGCACCCTCCAGGATCTCTAACTGCTATGTAGATTTTATAACCCCTGGTTGTGCACGTACCTCCCAGCTGTACCTCCCAGCTGTGATAAGATGATAACTTTGTTCTTTTGAGTTCCTTAGGAATGTGATGTGATGACCCCCGAACAGAGAATCTATGCTAATAGCCATCATCAATGAAAACTGAAAGATCTGGTGTGGCGACTCCCAGGCTGTAAGACCAGAAGGTCAACGTTGCTAACTCCCAGCCCTATAACCCACCGGCCTATATAAGTGCTGTAAGATTTGTGCTCCCTTAAGATGTATTTTTTTTAGACATTAGTCAGCCATCTTCCCTCTTGCTAGCAAGCTGTCATAATGAAGTCCTTTTTCTCCTACCACCTTGCCTCTTGACTATTGGCATGTCTTGCGGCGAGCAGGAGGCCCCACGTTGGGCAGTAACTATAGTAGACTAGTTCTTTTTTGTTTAATTCATGTGTATTGGTTAAGTGAAAATAGAAATAAGTTTTGTTTCAGAATAGTAAGGGTGAAATAATAGGGTGATTCAATCTTAACTAGCAGAGTATGAACAGAACGGTGTTCTGCCTGAAGACAAAGGAAAATGAATCAAATGAATAGCTGGTTATAGGACACTGAATTATTACACAAGTGCAATAATACAACTATTATGTAGTAATACAACTCTAGAAAGCCTCAAATATTTTCTCAAAAAAAAAATAGCACAGCCTGGAATTGCCACTAGAGGGATTGTCCTCTACTTTTGTTGTTGACATTAACTTGCAGTTGCAAACAGCAGAAGAACCTGGGAAATTTGGGGAAAACCTCAGCTTACTTATTGTGAGCCCTAAAAATGAGAGTAAGAAGAAGCCACTATGAGGTTTTCCCATGACTGAGATTTACTTGTAGAGGTAAGCAATCTGAGACATTGTCCCCGAAGATGCTAAGAGGTGATGGTTACCCCCATGTGGAGCCATTGTCATCTGAGTTTCCATGCACTGGCCTATGCCCATAGAGAGAGCCAACTCAAATGGCAGGTCTTGCCTCTTTCTCCTGCCTAGCTGGATCCATTACTAGGACCCAGTAACTGAGCCAATCCCAAAAGAGGTAAAATATAGGACTCTGCCTACCCCACTTCTATGTTTCTTTTTGCAAGTGTCCTCATTCTGGTCTCTTCTATCTTGGTCAAATCAGAAAAGTAGGAAAAAGTTCCCCACTTTGTTATGACCAGTAATCCTGATTAATCAGTAGTAAGGGGTCCTGAGTGTTCTGTGGAGCTCTTGCCAGGTCCTTTCTACTCATATTCCCTTTATCATGTACGTGATAGTGTACTTGCCGCAGGATCTAATGCTGAGCAAAAACAGTTACTGATCAAGCTCTTATGGAGTGTGAGAACTAGTGTGGAAGACAGACAATTCAATTAACTCACAAATAAATCAAACTGCAACTCTGACAAATGCTGCAAAGTGAAGATGCATAGTGCCCTGAGAGCATATAAAAGAGAATTTGGGCCCAGTTATGGGGGCTATGGAAGAATTCCATATGAAAATGATAATTAAGCTGAACTTGGAGGATGTATAGGCATTAAATGATGTAGTGGATGCTCTAGGGCCTTGCCCAGACCGGTCTTTCAGGACTAAGGCACTAATTCCCACAGATGCTGGAAAAGTCAGTGGCTGATGACTCATAGTTAAATGGTTCTCCAACTGGATACAGCTGGAGCTGAAAAGAGAAGATGGGGTAGGATAAAGGAAAGTGTCTGGTATCTTTAGTCATTTCTCATCTTCTATATTTTCACCCATAAAATGGAGTTAATAATGCTACTCTAATCACCTCAAAAAGTTTTAGAGAGAATTAAATTAAATTATGTATCTCAAGTACCTAGTACAGGGCTATCTATGTAGGAAATTGTTTAGCATAGTTTTGAAGACCACGGACTTGATGACAGACTATCCTGGCTTCAAATTACAACCATCCCATTTATTCAATGTGTGAGCTTGGGAAAAGTGATAAAATAGTCACAAAATTTTCAATCGCATAAGTTTGCTGAAGGTACTATAACTCAGCATACAGTAAGAAAGTAAGCACTTAATTTTGATATTAATACCAAGTAACTTAAATTGTCAAGGACATATGTTGGTTGTTATTAATCTTTATATTTTAGTGTCTAGAATACCACTAGAATTTCATAACTATTTTAAATGAATGAATGATAATTTCCCACTACCAATTTATTCAGCAATACTTACCTTCATTAAACGTATTTATGAATTGCTTTCTATACGTGGTACCTGTAATTTGTGGATAGTTAAGACTGTTAAAGAAGATTTAAATAGAAACATGAAGAGTATAGGCTTCTAAAAGAGGTCAACTCCAAGATTTGAACAATAAGAATATGCTTACCCATCCATATCCTGTATGATTTTGTAGGCTTGTTTCGTATCCCTGTCTGTCTGTATTTCTTTCTCTTGTTTATATAGAAGTAGTTTAAAAAAACTCCGTGAATTATTAGTTATTAACTTCTCATAAGTTGCGAGGTGACAATATATATCTGCGATAGATCGCAGAAGATATGTTCAAAGCTATATCTATTAAAAAGTTTTGTGCCATAAATGTTGTGTAAAATATAGCAGTATCAAATCACAAAGTCTCTTTTAGCCTATCTCCCCTAATCTCCCATCATTCCTTTATGAAATTGTCAGCCAGAGGAAAAGTGTCAAAAGAATACAGGTAAGAATTGGCTCTCACTCTCTTCTATAAAGACCCACTTAAAACAATAGTTTGAATCGCTAGTTCTCTTTCAGGTAAAACAAAGAAACTATTTGAGTGTAAAGGCATTTGAGGCCTTAATAATCAGCAGGAAGAGAGTGCATTGGAAGACAACATGATATAAACTTAAAAACATCAAAAAGAAATAAATTATCAAGATTAATCTGTAATTCTTTTTGCCCAACACACGGCTACAGAGCTCAGAATCAGCTGCTCTGAATTTGAATGGGTTTACTTTCATTTAATTTCATAGATTCAACATTAAGAACAACAAGAGCTCCTTTTCATTATTCAGTCCCCGCTGCAATTTGTGACATTAATGTTTTAATACTGTCCCCTCCCAGAGAGCTAGATTTTACATCTGGTATACTAGTAATATTTATCCTGTGGTAGCAGGTTATTGCTAGGGTAATAGTATTAATATTATCACATAAGTAAAGTTCAAGCCATAATAAATCTGTGAAAGATAAGGATGACTGACAATGTGTCACTTATTTCAAAGTCTAGACTTGAGAGAGAATGATTTCTTAATTTCTTTCAATAACGTGCGAATCTCAATACTGTTTCATAATATTATAGTGTAATGGACTACCAAAAAAATTCGGTATTCTCATAAGAGCCATAGAAAGAACCTGATGCCAGTGAGGCTAACATTAAAATTTCAGAATAACCTAACCAGCTAACTTTTTCAAATCTCCATAAAAAAATACTTTGAAGCCTATAGTTTAGTAAAATATTTGTAGAAACTGAGGGAAGATATCTGGGGCACACTCACTTAGAAATATTTTTGAGTCTCATACTATTGATTTCTCTTGCCTTGTTTTATGGAATTAAAAACAAAACAAAAACAAAACATGAACCAGGACAGTTTCTGCCCTCTTTTGAGGGGCTGAGACAGTTGAATATAACTTAAAATTATAACACATTAACTGAAAAATTACTCTGATAATAACGATAATAATAAGAAAAACATATTTACCGTGAGCTACCTGCATTAAATATCTTAAGCACTGTGGAGGAAGAGGGATAATCCCCCTCTGCCCCTTTCCTTAAAGTTCTTACGGCTGGCCAAATAATTAACAAGACAGGTTAGCAGGAGAAAATAATACCAAGTTTAATAACATGTATACATGGGAGAAACCAGGGACACTGCGTTTCTCAACACAATAGCAGAAATTCTCGTCTTAATACCATGTTCAGCTAAAGACAAAGGAGGATGTTGGGGGTGGGGGGAGTCAGTTACAGGAGATTACCACTAAAGCACAGTAAACAAGAGTAAGGTTATTATGCAGATTTAAGGCCTCACTTTCCACAATGATAAGTTTCTAGAAATGAGGTCATCCCCCCTCTTCCCAATACAGAGAGGGAGATACTTTTACAAATGGAGGTTTCCCTTATAAATGTAAATATTTGTCTGGCAACTCCTCCTAGGGCCGCGCAGAGAATGTGGCCAGAGAGACAGAACTTCCCAGGAGATGGGCTTGTTGGTGCCTTTCCTATTGTAACATCTATTTTACATTATATTACAGCCATCAGATAGAAGATCTGTTCCAGGAAGGAGTTACTATGTCAAATTCTTTAGGCAGTTGGTGGGGAGGTCAGATGTCCGTCAGAGAAAACAATTGAGGTAAAGAGATATATTTCAGGGTGGCCAAATCTTGATCTCCCACAGCACCTTTCTAAATGTTTTACACCCCTTCCTTCATTGCTACCAGAATAGCAATAATAAGATGATGTTGTTACTGCCATCATTTTACAGACAAAAAAACTGTGCCATGGAAAACTTAATAAAATATCCAGCATCATTATTTAAGTGGTGAACTAGGATTTGAACCCTGGTTGTCCAACTCCAAAGTTTTTACTCTTAATTATCCTTGAGAAATTAATAAGTATTTAACATACATAATATAGTATAATTGTAGGATATTAAGTTCAGATACACAAATGCACATCATTTGTTGAAAAAAACTACTGAGTTAAATTTTCAGTTTTAATTCAGAGAACCTACTGGGAAAAAATGTCATCCTTATATTTTCCCTAACATCTCTCCAGATTTGTTTTTCAAAATCAGATTTCCAAAAACTAGAAGTTCTTCAAAAATTGTATCTTGGCAAAAGAAATTCCTAAGAAAAAATATCTGTATAAACGCTTATTCTCAGCATACTTTTGAATCTTTCTGACCACCGTCTTTTAGACATCCATTGTCAGCAATTTTCCTCAAACTGTTGCAAATTTTCACACCTCCCTACAAATTGTCTACTGTAGCAATTGTATAGAAAAAAATGATAAGAATAGGAACACTGTTTTCCATTTACTTGAATCACTAAGTAATTATTTCATTCTGTTATACCAAATCTACTCAGTAAGTTACAATAGGCTCAACTTGATGAAGTATGTAATTTGAAATTCTTAAGTTTGTAATTTGAATGATTACTTTCTCTCATAAGCTGCTTAAGGATTTTTTTCATTTGTAAAGCTCAAACATTTGACTACTCAAACACAGCATCAACAGAACTTGTTATGCAATCCATTGTTTATTAATCATCTTCTACTGATAATCTAAATGATGCTTAGTCTTGTCTCGCTGAATTCTTTACTCTTATAATAACATTTAGTATAATCCCTGTTACATATTCTGGTTTGTCATAATTTGAGAAGTGGAATTGAGGAACAGTGATTTCAAAACCTTAAGTTAGGCAAAAGAAAATATTTTAAATGTAAGAGAAATTGCAAAACTAATATTTTTAGCAAGGCCGGATGTCATACATAATAGAGAAAATGCCTGTGTATTTTACAGTCTGTAATCCAAAAAAAAACCCCATAATTTGAAAGTATAATTCAAGTGGAAGATATTCTTTTAATTTTGATATACAACTTGTTCATGTTCTTACTAAGTATGAAACATTTATAAATTATAGTAAATAGTAAAAAATTACCTAATTTGTAGTGGAAGCTATTTTTCAGGCAAATGAAATTTTAGAAAAGATTAAACAAAATGTCCTAGAAATATATTTTATTAAATGCTTTTCAAAAAGTCACGATTGTTGTTTGTTAAAAGGGCATAATAGGCAGAGCTGGACAACCCTCAGACAGATACAAATTCAGTTTGGCAAACCATCGTTTTCGTTTTGGAGTAAACCAGCCTTGTATGTATCGCTAAATCAGTTCTCAGCTTCTTAGCTCTCAATACTCCTTTTATCTATGTGGACTCATTTGTTATATGTTTCACCTCTCAAGCCCAACTTTGTATTGCTTTCTATTTTTCTAGTCATGCTGGTAACAATTCATCTTCCTCTCTTCTACATCTGGTCTATTTTTACATTCACATGAAAAAAAGTTCCTTCACAAAATCAAATTTTCTATGACTCTTGTCAGAGGCAAGGCCTAACCTTTTTTTTTTGATTCTGAAAAGACTGAAATATGAGAAACAAAAGTATAGAATGACAAAAAATAGACAAATTTTTAAAAAATGTTTACAAAAATACTTTATTTTAGAGTTAACTGCCTGCTTGGCTAATATAATTGTCCTTGCTTGTTTAGTTTAATCTATGAGCCTCTGGGACAAGGACCAAATCCTTCAATGTGGTTTATAAAGTATTGGGCTCACCGGGCACTCAACAAACAGGCATAATGAAGACCTCGACCTTTTGAAGTCTTTTCATCTCTAACCTTTACCAGAATTCACTCCATTGCTATTATTTGTTTGAACGATTTCACTGAGTTTGGAAAGAATGTATAGAAAGCATTATGTTTTCCATACTCTGACTGCCATCTCCTACCATGTATTAATATGCTCTAGAGAGTAAATAGCCATGTGTGGTGGTCTAGTGGTTAAGATTCAGTACTTTCACCACTGCGGATCGAGTTTGCTTCCAGGTCAGTGAACCACAGCACCGTGTGTTGGTTGTTGCTTCTACTTAGCTTTAGCCAAGTACCGCCATTTAGTCATGAACAACCTACAAACTAATCTGATTTCTAAGATATTCTGGAAATCCAGAGTTTTATATGAAATCTCAGAATATTAAAGTTTGGAAACAGCTAAAAATATTTGAAAGTCTCTATCAGGGCCGAATAAAGCACATCTTCTGGTTGGAGCTAGCCCCCAAGCCATAACTTTATGATCTTTTGTGAACTGCAAAGAAAATAGAGTAAGAGTTATGAAGATCTGAGTCTTAAATATAACCTGAATACCTCATGTTTCAATTTTCTGATGTAAAATAAAGATTGAATTACATTATTTGTAAGGTTTCTTTCTTCTGTAACAACTTGTCTCTTTATTACATGCAGAAAGATGTATGAGATATAGAGCTAGGCCCCAAAATATGGATATTTATCTATATAGCCTTTGGAATATTCCAGAAATACACTGTGTAGCCTATTATAGAAAGAGGCAGGAGGAAGTTATGGAGGAAAAAGGAAAGAAGAGTAAATTGGACACCATTCTACAAAGAGGTTCTGTGGCATTTACAAAACGTGACTGAAGTCAGTGGAAGGAGTAAATTTATACAGTCAGTGACAGAAAAGATAAGATTATGTGGAGGGCTGGTGAGGAGTCTGTTTTGGTCATTAGACTTGAGAAAAAGAAGGTCAGAGGATTTATTCTGAAGAAGAGGTTTACGGAATTGGCAATGAGGCTCAATAGCAAGAGATATATTGTCAACAAAAGAAGTAGGAGAGAGAAGTTAAGAACAGGATTGTTGGAAATGCTAGAGCCAAAGGAGGTGTTTTAGTTATGGGATAAGAAAAGTCATACTTCGAAGCAATTTCTACAGATAAATCAGAGGTAGAGCAATAACAAGAGGAGCTAGCTAAGTGATTTTCACAGACTCACTCAAAACTGGCAGGCCTTTAAAAATAGTCTATTTTGGCAGTTCCTTAACTTAAACATTTTTTTGACAAATCTACGATATTATTTATTTCCAAACATGATCATTCCTTACGTAGACTTGAAATAGGTTGGATTTTTCTTATAAATTAAGAATAATATTAAGAACAATTAAGAATTAACGAAGAATAGCTGAAAACAAACAACAGATTCCCTTCCTACTCACCAGCTTTTATTCTATATCGTTCTGTCTACTTTTGAATTACAAATGTGAAAAAAGAGTTAATTGCAAAGATAAACACACAAAAACATGCTGGGTTAGTGAGCAGCACACTTCCACACTGCAGAGGAAGAGAGGAAAGAGAAGAGGCTAAGGTAAGCTTCATTTATTAACTGCCTACCTATATGCTTGGCACTCTGCTAAAAGTTTTATCACTATTATATCTTCTGCCGCTGACAAAAATTCTCTGATATATATATTACTACATTTTTGAGACGAGAAGGTTGAGGGTCAGAGTATTTAAATAATCTGCCTAAAGTCCTGTGAGGGGCTGACCAGAATTTGAATTTAGATTAGATGGACACCAGATTCTATACTCATAATCGCTCCACCGTGTTATCTGCCTCCAAGTGGAGAAGAGAAGTCATTATTGCAATTCTCAAAATGTTTCGTGGTAAAATGCCTTCAGGCTTTTGTGCCTGCTATTCTCTCTTCCTAAAATGCCAGCCCTCGAAATCTTTACTTAGCTGATTTCTTTTCATCATCCAAGTGACAGTTCATTTGTCCTCTTCTCTAGGGACCTTCTCTATCTGAGCTATGCAAAGTGGCTCCCCACCCCAGTCTCGCTCTATCCCATAGCACTGCTTTTTCCCCCACAACACTTTCACTATCTTACATTAACTTAACCATTTTTTCTTCTCTGTAGTCTATCTCCTTCTTCTAGAACGTAAGCTGCATGAGAGCAGTCTTCTCTTCTATATTGTTGATCCCTATAAATCCAGCACTTAAAGCCATGCCTCGCATATAGTAGGCATTTAATAAATTTATGCTGAATTCATGAATAAAGAATATGTAATTGTCTAACCTTGATCTTTTTTTTTTTTTTACCATTTTTGGGTAATAGCTAAACTGGTAGTTTTGCGATGTTTTTTTTAAAAAAAGAACTACATTCCATCATGTCAGATCCTCAGTTACCACAGAACTAAGTAAAAATGATTAAACACGGTGCACCAAATCTTTGATGAGCTTCATTTCATCCATTGTCATGACCCCTCCCACCAAATATAACATCACAGTTATGAACTGTGAACTCCAATCCCCCTGGGTCTACTCGTTTCCTCAATTACCCTCATGGCCTTTCATTCTTAGTGCCTTGCATGTCACTCTTCCCAAAAATACCCTACCCTCCTTTGGCAAGAAAACAGCCACCAGTTTACACCATCAGGCTCAGGTTTTCCTCTCCCCTTCCCCAGCACTTTGCTTTCATTTCAAGTACAGAACCTACTTTATAACTGTAACGGTTATTTTCATCTCTCTCTCCCACCAGATTTTGAGATCTCAAAGGCTGGGACCATAAAATAATTAACTTGAAGTGACTGATTTTGCTGTGTCATGCCATTCTTAGTGACTGGTTCATTTCTTTTACATTTTAGACTGAACTGATCACCAAAAATGGCACACCAATGTTGATATTCATAATAAAATTTCAATTTTTATGTCTAACATGAATTTAAACATTTTTCTGACTACTATTTGCCCATAATAAACAAAAAGCATGAAGATGGCTACAATTAAGGTGAAATAAAAAGAATCAATAGCAATGTGCAAATAACGCTCATCAAGCGGGTTAGTCGTAGAATTTCTTGAAGCCCTCGATATGTGGCAAATCACAACTCAGGAATTAAAACCACTGTAGCCCTAAAATATTAACAAAGCCTAATGCAGGGCAATGATAATCTTCATTTTAAATTCTGTTTAACTGTATATGTAGGCGCGTGCATGTGTGTGTGTGTGTGTGCCTATGTGTAGTATGGATATAAAATTTGTAGCTGCAATAATTGGTCTTTCTATTTAGAAAGGACTTTCTCTGCTCCCCTAACAGAGCTTTAAGAACAGTCTTGTCTGTGGCTAATAATCTTCCTATCACTTTAGCAGTAAAGAATTAGAGCGACCCCTACCGTCCAAGTTAAATAGATATATCCTTTGTTTTCCCTAAGGAATTATCAAATACAAATTTTAACTTATTGCTTACAATTTCGAATCAAAGTCAGAATCCCTTGCTTCACCTTAAACCCATTATTAAAACAAGATGAAAAGAGACACTTGAGGAAAGTTTTCCTCCAATAAAATGTGTGCACCTACTTTAGCCTCACTGCGTATTCTGCTATTACCCGTGTGGCAAGCATTTTTTTTTTGTAAATTATAATAAGCAAAGAAAAGAGGAGCTGAGGTGAAATGTCAGCTTAGCAGTAAAATAGGCATTTGAACAATTGCAATTGATTTTGAATGTAAAAGACATGTAGAAAGATCTGAATACAGCATTGTCTAAAATCAAGATTTCAGTAATTCTCTATTTTTAAAAGCTAAATTAGAAGTACGGGCTTTCTTTCACAATTTTTTGGTTTTAATGGACGTTAAAAGTTAATAGATGGCTTGGCTGTAGATAATAAAGATTTCTGTCATTTGTTGAAGTAGTACAAATCAATATAAAAGCTAGAGACTGCAGTCACAACAAAGACCTCAGTATGGGGCTACCAAGAAAGATGACATCTCAAATTTTCACAGAAAAAAGAATTATAAAAGAAGCTGTTCTTTGAATTGCTAGAAATCCCTTCTACCTTTTTAGATAATGTGCCTTAATTGAATTTTTTTTTTAAAAGCCACCTTTGGAGACCTTAAGAATTTTTTGGAACTCACTTAGGTTTTAGTATTGAATATATCTTTTTACAAAAGGTAATGTAGCCCATTGACTTGCATTAAAAATGAAAATATGTTGAAAACTTTTTTTAACCATTTCAGCCAAAATGCGTTTCAAACGAAAACAGAGAAGCTACAAAATATTGCTCTAGAAATCACGTCTGCATCCATGGGATCAATAAAGGGTTGATTAATCTTCAAATAAAGTTAATTTTGCCAGATCAAAAATGATTTCCTCAATTATAGATGTAACTGTAGCTTGGATATGATTTTTTTAATAGTGATTTGCATCAGAAGATAGCTGCACCCCAAACTTGGTGATTGGTATAGGCAAATCCTCAACACACGATATAACATCTCAAGCTAACTTTGTAATGAGTAGTGTTGGTTTCTGCATAGGTCCTCCCTAAATAAGCAATTGATTTGATCCATTCTGTCCATTAATTTCTTACCTTGATGTTTAGAGGTCAGTGTTGCTTCAGAGGACAGTTCTGAAAAATTTATGCCACAATGAATGGGTCTAAAATAGGATTTGGAGTATTGGGAATACATAGCTTTAAGGGAAAAAAGGGTGACAGAGGTAGTGAGATGCTGAAGGATAGCGATATTAATGTATTCTACACTACTGTTACTAAATGCATTTGTTCAGCGTGGTTTATTTGGTTTCTGCTAAATTATATTGATTGTTATAAAAATGATATTGTACAATTCTTTTTCTTCTTACCATCACTAAATAATTTAAGAGGTGCCATAAAGAAAAATGCCAACTCTTCAAATTTAAGACAGTTTTGATTTTATACCAACACATAAAATTAAAATAATTTTCCTGTTTAACAATATATATGTTAGGTAGAAGAATACTATCAGCAAATATTACATTATTTCATAAAAGTTATCAAATTGTTACATAAAATTTCATATGTATAAAAGGAGGCTCAAGAACAGAAAATTCACACACTTGCTCTCAGCATAAACTTGAGCAAAAAAAAAAAAAAAAAATCCATAGACAATATACCATCTGTCTCCTAAGCCATGTGAAAAGAAAAGCTTTGAAAATCCAGCCGCTGCTAATGTGACATGTTGAAACATTAATCACCCCCTTAGGCCAATATAATTGTAGCTCCATGTTAATTACCTAACAATTAACAGCAGTAATTTCCAAGGGGCAATCAATGAATTAGCTTGTGATTTTCCCACAGATTTCAGTCCCACACTGCCAATCTGAATGCATTTCAAATTCCTCACCGTGGTTCGTCAATGACACTTCTGGTGTATGAAATAAAAATTCATTTGCACCCTTACTAATTAGGCTCGAATATATCCCTATGTGTATTGCAAACTCTATTCACTAGCTCAAAATCTCTGCCACAGGCATTTTTCCCCATTTAAAAATTCATTTTCTATTAAATTAGAAGGTCACCTAGCAGGAAAATGTACTAATCAAGATTTTATCACTAACGAATTAAAGGTTTTTAATAAGCAAGTTTAATTAAGTTATCCTAACAAGTGATAACAGCTATTTACAACTTAGGGGGATGTGTGCCTGTGCACTAGAGCGTGGAGAGTTTGAAATGATATTCCTTAAATTCAGTAGATGCTACATATTCCGTAAACAGATGGAAGTTGACTAGGTGCATATGCGTAGGATTGCTATAGTTTCAAACATAACAATTGCTTTTGGGGGAGGAGAGGCGTGTACTTGAAAAAAAAGTTAATTAGTTGTCTATATTTTATATGATAAAAGACATATAATATTCAATTTAATAGATTATCTTCTTCCCTTGACCCTGTACTTGTCCTGGTGTCAATTACATCAATGTGGTGATAATTACCTTATATCCTAAATACAGAAATATTATAGTTAATTATTATCTCTTGAGATAATGATAAAAATTGTGCTTCCTGGAAGTCATATATAATTTCACCAGACAAAAATATTATCTTAAGGGAAATAGATTTTTTCTGAAAAGTTTGCTACTTTCCAAAAAGTAAAAATGAAACATGTATATGGTATGTAACCATCTATTGGTTTAGAATTCTTATTGAATTTACTATCACTTTGTTTTTGCCTTTATTATTGCTAGGTACATAGAGCACAAAGATTTTGCTCCTTGAAGAATATCACCTTTTAAAAGTAGCAATGAAAAAAGAGAACAGACAAATGATTAACAGTATAACAACAGTGAAGTTCCAACAAGACACCCACAGGCAGTTCTGCAATTCCACAATTGGATTTTTCTTCCCTTAAAAGAGTGATCTGTGAGATTTATCAATCTATAACTCATTTCATTCATTCATGAAGCACACACCAGACTAAACATTATATCTAATATAAATCAGAAATAAATATTTCATGTTATTTACTGGTGTCTTAAAATCTGCGTAAGGCATACACAAAAGTGTAATGTTAACTGTTTTAGAGGTGGCAGAGAAAAGGAAATAAAGTCATAGAATTATCAGGAGAAAGAGCACATCCACTTTCCTGTACCCTATTCTCAATGATTGCTAATGAGCAAACACATTAGGGTATAGATAGTTTAGAAAGACTCAGGCAACGCATTCCTGGATATTGTGAAATGCAAACCCTTTGACTCTCAAGTTCTCTTTCTTTGAGCAAGGTTTAACACAGAAGATGACTAAATCTTGTTACAAGGTACCCATTATAAAAATCATAGAATTTTTTGACTCAGAAGGACCTTAAATGGTTAATTTAAAAATGAAAGAACTGAAGCTAAGTGATGTAAAGTGACCTACTTATGGTCACACAACCAGTTAATGGCAGACATAGATTTACTGACCTGTTAGGCCTATGCCCTTTATACCACATTATGCTGCTACACTGTTAGTAATGTCATTATTTTTGTCGTTAATGTCATATTTAGCAATAATTAATACATTTTCTAAAGAATTTTGGGAGTTAGCCTCCTGCCTTTCTGACCCATTCATTATTTTCCACCATTAACTGTTAAGTGGTTATATAAAGAACACAATAATCCCTCTTTAGTCCTACATAATAATAAATGTCCAAGAAAGCCTCATTTACTGGCTTTGAAGGCACCCATTAAACTGGCTCCAGTTCCCTATTATCCATCTCTATTTCCCACCACTCCCTAAAAACCTTATATATAGACAAGGATTAGACCTTTCAAGTGAAAAAAAAAAAAAAAGCACTATATCCCTTTGTTACGTTTTACTTTCTGCAAAACAAACACACAAAATAACAGTTCTGGGGATTGTAAAATCTACAGTGACAATTCTTCTATTTAGCTTTTTCTTTGTTTTTTTGCCAAAGTAGTCATGATGTAATATTCATAGACATGGCATAGATGTCATTCCTACATCTATGCTTTAACTCCATTATCTCAAACACTTTGCTTTCTTGCTATTCAAATACAACACATTCTCAAGACTCACATGTCCCATGAGGTCTAGCTTCACTATCTAGTCTTCTTGTACCTTCTTTTCTAAAATACTTACATTTTTAATGAATGTATGTCACAGGTTAGCTTTAACGACTATCTTTCAGTGGTTTCTCTTTTACATTAGTCATGCAACGCTTAATGTTGAGGATATATTCCGAGAAATACATTGTTAGGATATTTTGTCATTGTGCAAATATCATAGAGTGTACTTACACAAATCTAGATGGTACAGCCTACTATACACCTAGGTTATATGCTAGTAATCTTATGGGACCACTGTCATGTATGCAGCTTGTCATTGACCAAAACATTCTTATGTGGTCAATGACAGTAATGTATGGTGATTGATTTACACATCTCAGCTCAAATATCACTTCCTCAAAGAGATCTTATCTGATCTGATCAAAGAGTCTAAAATAATACCCCCAGCCAAAATCCCTATTACTGCCGTGATACTTTTTATTATTTTAACTGCATTTAAAACTCTCTGAAATCATCTCAATTATTTGCTTGTTTATTTAGTGCCTTCCCCTTGTATAATGTAAATTTCATGAAAAAAATGATTTTGTCAGTCTTTTTTACTACTATTCCCCTGGATGTAGAACAGAGTCAGCTTCAAATCCTGATTCTGCCATACAGTCACACTCAACAGTGAAAAGCTAGAATTTTTTTCTTTAAGGTGGGAGGAAAAAAACATGGATACTACTTTTTTCACTTCTATGAAACATAGTGCTGGAAGTCGTAGCCAGAGCAATTAGTCAAGAAAAAGAAATAAAAGGCATCCAAATCAGAAAAGAAGTAAAATTGTCTGTGTTTGGAAATGACACAATCTTAACCATAGAAAACCCTAAAGCATTAAAAAAACTGCTAGAATTAATAAATGAATTCAGTAAAGTTTCAGGATACAAAATCAATACAAAAATCATTTACATTTCTATATAATAAAAAGAAGCTACAACCATACCTCGTTTTATTGTGCTCCACAGATATTGTGGTTTTTACAAAACCCTCCACCAGCAAAAAATGATTACCACTTGCTGAAGGCTCAGATGATGGTTAGCATCTTTTAGCAATAAAGTATTTTTTAATTAATCTGTACATTGTTTTTTTACACATGATGCTATTGTACACTTAATAGAGTACAGTATAGTGTAAACGTAAATTTATATGCACTAGGAAACCAAAACATTAACGTGACTTGCTTTATTGTGATATTTGCTTTATTGCAGTGGTCTGGAACCAAACTTGCAATATCTCCAAGGTATGCATCTGTATCTGAAAAGGAACTTAAGAACATAATACCATTTATAATTGCATCAAAAAGAATAAATTATCTAGGAATAAATTTAACCAAGAAGGTGAAAGAGCTGTACTTTGAAAACTGTAGGACATTGATGAAAGAAATTAGGAAGACAGTGGGCAAGGAGACTGTCTAGTTACCTAGCCTCCTGGTCATTCAGTTCACTCCCCAAAGGCTGAATTTCAACCTTGCCTCATACTGAGTGTTGAAAGACCAGTAGAACCCAGGCACCTGGGACAACTAGGAACAAAAGAGAAGGAGTGAGCATCCTCCTACAGCTGTCACTGTTCTGTGAGATTAGAAAAAGGCACAGAACCAAGGTTATTTCCCCAGGAGAGAATTAAGTCTTGTTTCCAGCCTTTCTGTGTGATTCCTAAGAGGCCGTTTCGCATTTTGTATCATACCAAGTATGAAAGACGTGCAGAACCCAGATACTTGGGACGGCTAGGAACAAAGGAAAAGGAGAGGGCATCCCTCTATAGCCAACACTGCTCAGCAAGATTGGGAAAAGGAGCTGTTTCATAAAATGCAGAGACACCAATGCAAACATACAAGCAACATGAAGAATAAAGAAAACATGACACATTCAAAGTAAAAAAAGAAATTTCCAGCAACCGACCCAAAAGAAATGGAGATTTATGAATTAGCTGACAAAGAACTCAAATTAATCATCTTAAAGAAGATCAGTAAGTTATAAGAGAACACTGACGGACTACTAAGTGAAATCAGAAAAATGATAAGGACAAAGTGAAACTATCAACAAGAATATAAAAACAATAAAGCATACAATACTTGAACTGAATAATTCACTAGAGGGGTTCAACATCAGACTTGAAAAAGAAGAAGACAGATTTGGTGAAATTAAAGACAGGTCATTTGAAATTATCTAGTTAGGGGAGCATAAAGAAAACAGAATGAAAAGCAGTGAAGAAAGCATAAGAATTATGGGATTCATCAAGGAAATCCAAATGCACACTACGGGAATCTCAGAAGGAGAAGAGAGAGAAAGGGGCAGAAAGTCTAAGTAAAGAAATAACGGCTGAAAACTTCCCAAATCTGGAGATAGATATGGACAACCAGATTCATGAAGCCTAAAGAATACCATTAAAATAAATCCAAGGAGATCTAAATTGACATACATTATAATCAAAACATCAAAAGTCAAAGACAGGGGTTGGCCCTGTGGCCTAGTAGTTAAGTTTGGTGCGCTCTGTTTCAGTGGCTCAGGATCGATTCTTGGGCACAGGCCTATACCACTCGTCAGTGGCCACGCTATGGTGGCAACCCACATACAAAATGGAAGACTGGCACAGATGTTAACTCAGGGCAATTCTTCCTCAAGCAGAAAGAGGAAGATTGGCAATGGATGTTAGCTCGGGGTGAATTTTCCTCACCAAAAAAAAAAAAAAAAAAAAAAAATCAAAGACAAAGAGAGAATTTGAAATCAGCAAGAAAAAAGTCACTTTTCATATACAAAGGAGTCCTCATGAAACTATCAGAAGATTTCTCAGCAGAAACTTTGCAGGCCAAAAGAGTGGGTTAATATATTCAAAGCTCTGAAAGTAAAACTTTCAACCAAGAATACTATACATAGCAAAGCTGTCCTTCAGAATTGGAGAGAAAAACAAAAAAAAATAAAAACAAAAGCTGAGGGAGATCATCACCACTAGACCTGCCTTAAAAGACTTATTGGACACCCAGAAGAAGAGAGAGAGAAGATGGCAGAAAGCTCATTTAAAGAAATAATGGCTGAGAACTTCCCAAATCTGAGGCGAGATTTGGATATCCAAGTTCGTGAGGCTCATAGGTCGCTAAACAAATTCAACCTAAAGAGATCCTCTCAAAGATGCATTACATAAAACTGTCAAAAATCAAATACAAAGAGAGCATCTTAAAAATGGAAAGAGAAAAGATGTGTGTAACTTACAAGGGAACCTCCATAAGACTAACAGCAGATTTCTCAGCAAACAGCTTATAGGCCAGGAGAAAGTGGGATGATAAATTCAAAGTGCTGAGGGAAGAGAACTGCCAACCAAGAATGCTCTAACTGGCAAAACTGTCCTTCAGAAATGAGGGAGAGATAAAGATTTTCCCAGACAAACAAAAGCTGAGGGAGTTAATCACTACTAGAACTGCCTTACAAGAAATGTGGAAAGGAGTTCTTCAAGCTGAAATGAAAAGACACTAATTCTTAACATGAAAACATGTGAAAATACACAACACACTGATAAAGGTGAGTATATTGTCAAATTCGGAATATTCTAATACTGCAATATGGTAGTATGTTAACCTCTTAACTCTAGTATAAATATTAAGAACAAAATTATTAAAATGAACTATAGCAACAGTAATTTGTTAATGAATACACAATATAAAAAGATGTAAATTGTGACATCAATAACATAAACTGGAGGGAGAGAGTAAATGTGTACTTTTTGTATGTGAGTGAGGTTAAGTTGTCATCATGTTAAAATAGACTATTATAAGTATAAGATGATTTACATAAGCCCTAAGGTAATCACAAACAAAAAACTTACAGTTGATACACAAAAGCCTGAACAGGCCAATAACAAGTAAGGAGATTAAATCAGTAATCAAAAACCTCCCAGGGACTGGCCCCAGGGTGTAGTGGTTAAGTGCACACGCTCCACTGCTGGTGGCCTCCGTTCAGATCCCAGGTGCGCACTGACGCACTGCTTGTCAGGCCATGCTATGGCGCCATCCCGCATAAAGTGGAGGAAGTTGGGCACAGATGTTAGCTCAGGGCCAGTCTTCCTCAGCAAAAAGAGGAGGATTGGCATGGATGTTAGCTCAGGGCTGATCTTCCTCACACACACACAAAAAACCTCCCAAAATGAAAAGCCCAGGACCAGATGGCTTCACTGATGAATTCTACCAAACACTTAAAGAAGAATTAATGTCAATCCTTCTCAAACTCATTAAAAAAGTAAAAATGGAAAGAACACTCCCAAATTTATTTTATAATGCCAGCATTACCCTGAAACTAAAGCCACACAGGGACACTACAAGAAAAGGAAACTATAGGTTAATATCCCTGATGAACATAAAGGCAAAAATCCTCAAAAAATTTCTAGCAAACCATATTCAATAGCACACTAAAAGGATCACGCTTCATGATAAAGTGAGATTCAAGTATGATTCAACATATGCAAGTAATAAATAGAATATAACATATTAACAAAATGAAGGATAAAAATCATATGATTATCTCAATGGACGCAGAAAAGGCATTTGAAAAGGTTCAACATCTTTTCATGATAAAAATATTCGACAAATTAAATATAGAAGGAATGTACCTCAATATAATAAAGACTATATTGAGAAGCCAACAGTAAATTTCATATTCAATAGTGAAAAACTGAAAACTTTTGCTTTAAGATCAGGAATAAGACAAGGATGCCCACTCTCGCCACTTCTATTGAACAAAGTACTGGAAGTCCTAGCCAGAGCAATCAGGCAAGAAAAGGAAATATAAGGCATCCAGATCAGAAAAGAAGACGTAAAATTGCTCTGTTTGCATATGACATGATTTTATACATAGAAAACCTTAAAGATTCCACAAAAAAACTGTTATAACTGATAAATAAATTCATCAAAATTTCAGGATGCAAAATCAACGTGTAAAAATCAGTTGTGTTTCTACACACTAACAGCAAAGTATCTGAAAAAGGTATCAAGTAAACAATCCCATTTATAGTAGCACCAAAGAGAATAAAACACTTAGGAATAAACCTAACCAAGGATGTGAAACACTTGTATACTGAAAAACTATAAAACATTAATATAAAAAATTAAAGCAGTTACAAATAAATGGAAAGATATTCAGTGTTCATGGATTAGAAGATTAATATTGTTAAAATGCCCAGACTACCCAAAGAGATCTACAGATTTAATGCAATCCCTATCAAAATTCCAGTCATAATTTTTACAGAAATAGAAAAAAATTCCTAAAATTCATCTGGATCCAGAAAAGACCCCAAATAGCCAAAGAAATCTTGAAAAAGAACAAAGCTGGAAGCATCGCACTTCCTAATTTCAAAAATCACTAAACTCACAATAATGAAAACAGTATGATACTGGCATAACGACAGAAATATACACCAATGGAACAGAACACAGAGTATAGAAATAAATCCATGTATATATGGTCAGCTAATATTTGACAAGGGTGCCGAGAATAAACAATGGGGAAAGAATAGTCTCTTCAACAAATGGTGCTGGAAAAACTGTATATTCACATGCAAAAGAATGAAATTGGACTCAAATCTTGCATCATATGTGAAAATTAACTTGAAATGGATTAAAGACTTAAATACAACATCTAAAACTGTAAAACTCCTTGAGAAAACATAGGAGAAAAACTTCTTGACGGTGGTCTTAGCAATGATTTCTTGGATTTGACACCAAAAGCACAGGCAACAAAGTAAAAATTAGATAATTGGGAATACATCACACTAAAAGGCTGCACAGCAAAAGAAATAATCAAGAGAGTGAAAAGGCAACATACAGACTGGGAGAAAATATTTGTAAGCCATTTATTCTGATAATGGATTAATACCCAAAATATATAAGAATCTCCTACAACTTAATAGCAAAGGAAATAACCCAATTTAAAAATGGACAAAGGACTCAAGTAGACATTTCACCAAAGAAGACATACAATTGGCCACCAGACATATAAAAAGGTGCTCAAAATGCCTAATTACTAGGGAAATTCAGATCAAAACCAAAATCAGATGTCACCTCACATCCATTAGGATAGCTATTATGAAAAAAACAAAAGAGCACAAGTGTTGGCGAGGAGGTGGAGAAGAGACTTGGTATTGGTGGGAATGTAGAATGGTGCAGCCTCTATTAAAAACAGTGTGAAGATTCCTCAAAAAGTTAAAAATAGAATTACCATATGATCCAGAAATCCCACTCTGGATGTATATACAAAAGATAGTTGAGGAGAGGCTCAGACCAAGATGGCAGAGTAGGAAGGTCCTTAGCTCACCTCATCTCACAGACATGACAAAAGTACAGCTACATATAGGACAACTACCACTGAGAAAAACCTAAAGACTAATAGAACAGATTTTCCACAACTAAGGATATAAAGAAAAAGCCACATTAAGACCAGTAGGAGGAGTGAGACGTGGTCTAGCCAGAATCCACACCCCACCATAGTGAACCATAAGTGGGAGGGGTATCACAACTGTGGAGGACCTCTGGGATGAATGAGGGGTCCATGCCCCACATTGGACTCTCCAGCCTGGGGGACCTGCTTCTGGAAAATGAGCCCCCATAATATCTGGCTTTGAAAACCAGTGGCACTTACATCCAGGAGAGCTGAAGGGCTACAGGAAATTGAAACTGCACTTTTAAGGGCACATGCACAAACTCACCTGCTCCAAGTCCCAGCACAGAGAGAGTAGTTTGAATAGTGCCTGGGTTATATATGAAGGAGATTCATTGACTAATTTTAAGGAATGTTCTAGAGAGGCAGGGATCTGTTGGAACTTTCTCTAGGGACTAAAGTGCTGGCAGGGACTACTGTTTTTTTTAATCTCCTTCTACCTAGCTGGCCCAGCCCTGGGAGGTGCCATTTCTAACACTCTCCATCTACCTTGCTAGCACCAGTTGCCCTACCCAGGCACTTGCCTGTGGACCAGCCCTGGTAGATGCCCCTCCAAAGCAGCTCCTGCCCTGCCCCACATGGTGGGTGGTTGTGGATGGCATCAGAGCCCCTCCAAAGCAGCTACACCCCATGGAGCCAGCCCCACTCACCAGTATGCCTACAGCAATTATGGCCTAGGCACAACAGAAGGGTGCATACAGCCTACACAGGGGACACACCTGGAGAACCTGGCTCTGGTGACCAGGGGGGATTGTGCTACTAAGTCCCACAGGACTCCTTCTACATAAGACCACCCCTTCAAGAATGGGAAACATAGCTGATCTACCTTATACATAGAAACAAACACAGATAATTAGGCAAAATGAGGACACAAAGGAATATGTTCCAAAAAAGAAAAAAAAAAGCCAAGTAAAAACCTCAGAAAAAGAACTAAACGAAACAGAAACAATCAATCTGCCAAATAAAGAGTTCAAAGTAATGGTCATAAAGAAGATCACTGAAATGAGAAGAATGGATGAACACAGTGAGAGCTTTGACAAAGAGACAGAAAATATATAAAAAGAACCAATCAGAGCTGAAGAATACAATAACTGAAATGAAAATACGCTAGAGGGAATCAATAGCAGATTAGATTATGCAGAACAACAAGTCAGAAATCTGGAAGACAGGGTAGCGGAAATCACCCAATTAGAACAGCAAAAAGAAAAAAGAACTTAAAAAATAAAGAGAGCTTAAGAGACCTCTAGGATAAGATCAAGTATACATTCACATTATAGGGATCCTAGAGGGAGAAGAGAGAGAGAAAGAGACAGAAAACCTATTTGAAGAAATAATGTGTGAAAACTTCCTCAATCTGGCAAAGGAAACAGAGCTTCAAGTCCAGGAAGCACAGAAAGTCCCAAATAAGAAAACTTGGAGAGACCCACATCAAGACACGTTATAATTAAAATATCAAAAGTCAAAGATAAAGAGCAAATCTTAAAAGCAGCAAAAGAAAAACAACTAGTTATGTACAAGGGAACTCCCATAAGATTATCAGCTGATTTTTCAGTAAAAGCTTAACAGACCAAAGGCAGTGACACAGTATATTCAAAGTACTGAAAGAAAAAAACTTACAACCAAAAATACCCAGCAAGATTATCATTCAGAATTGAAGAAGAGATAAAGAGTTTCCCAGACAAGCAAAAGTTAAAGGAGTTCCTCACCACTAAACCAGCATTACAAGAAATATTAAAAGGACTTCTTTAAATGGAAAAGAAAAAGCCATAACTAGAAATAAGAAAATTATGAAAGAAAAAATCTCACTGGTAATGACAAGCATATAGTAAATGTAGCAGATCATCCTTCTATATAGCTAGTTTGAAGGTTAAAAGACAAAAGTAGTGAGAGCATCTATAGCTACAATAACTAGTTAAGGGAAACACAAAATAAAAAGATGTAAAATATGACATCAAAAATGTAAATGTGTGGGGGGGAATAAAAATGTAGTTCTTTTAGAATGTGCTCAAACTTAATTGACTATCAACTTAAAATAGACTGCTACATACATAAACTGCTGTATATGAACCCCATGGTAACCACAAACAGAAAACCTGTAACAGATGCCCAAAATATAAAGAGAAAGTAATACAAACAAAACACTAAAGAAAGTCATCAAATCACAAGGGAAAAAAGCAAGAAAAGAAGAAAGGAAAAGAGAAGAACTACAAAAACAACCAGAAAACAATCAACAAAATAATAATAAGTACATACCTATCAATAATTATTTTAAATGTAAATAGACTAACTGCTCTGAACAAAAGACATGGGGTGGCTGAATGGACGGATAAACAAAACCCATATATATGCTGCCTACAAGAGACTCATTTGAGATTTAAAGACACACACAGGCTGAAAGTGAAGCAATGGAAAAAGCTGTTCCATGCAAATAGAGATAAAAATAAAGCTGGAGTAGCAATCTTATGTATCTGACAAAATAGACTTAAAACAAAGACCATTACAAGAGACAAAGAAGGGCATTACATAATAACAGAGGGATCAATCCAACAAGAGGTTGTAACACTTGTAAAGATCTATGCACCCAATATAGGAACACCTGAATATATAAAGAAAATATTAGCAGATATAAAAGGAAAAATTGACAGTAATACAATAATAGTGGGGAACTTTAAGACCCCACTAACGTCAATGTATAGATCATCAGATAGAAAATCAAAAAGGAAGCATTGGCCTTAAATAACATATTAGAACAAATAGACTTAATAGATATATACAGAACATTCCATTTGAAAACAACAGAATACACATTCTTTTCAAGTGCCCATGTAACCTTCTCCAGGATAGATCATATACTAGGCCACAAAACAAGTCTCAATAAATTTAAGATAATTGAAATCAAATCAAGCATCTTTTCTGACCACAATGATGTGAAACTAGAAATCAATTACAAGACAAAAACTGGAAAAAACACAAACATGTGGAGGCTAAACAGCAAACTACTAAACAACCAATGGGTCAAAGAGGAAATCAAAAAATACCTTGAGACAAATGAAAATGGAAACGCAATGTTCCAAAATCTATGGGACACAACAAAAGTAGCTTTAAAAGAGTTTATAGCAATACAGGCCTATCTCAGCAAACAAGAAAAATCTCAAATACATGATTTAACCTTACACCTAAATGTACTAGAAAAAGAAGAACAAACAAAGGTAAAAGTTAGTTGAAGGAAGAAAATAACAAAGATCAGAGTGGAAATAAATGAAAGAGAGGCTAAAAACAAAAATAGAAAAAATCAATGAAACTCAGAGCTGGTTCTTTGAAAAAATAAAATTAATAAACTTTTAGCCAGACTCATCAAGAAAAAAAGAGAGAGGGCACAAATAAATAAAATCAGAAATGAAAGAGAGGATGTTACAACTGACACCACTGAAATACAGACAATCATAACAGATTACTATGAACAATTATACACAAACAAATTGGATAATCTGGAAGAAATGGATAAATTCTTAGAATCATACAACCTTCCAAAATTGAATCAAGAAGAAATAGAGAATCTGAATAGACTGATCACTGGTAAGGAGATAAAAGCAGTAATCAAAACCTCCCCAAAAGCAAAAGTCCAGCACCAGATGGCTCCACAGGTGAATTCTACCAAACATTTAAAGAAGAGTTAATACCCATCCTTCTCAAACTTCCAAAAACTGAAGAGGAAGGAACATGTCCAAACTCATTCTATGAGGCCAGCATTACCTTAATACCAAAACCAGAACAAGATACTATAAGAAAAGAAAATTATAGGCCAGTATCCCTGGTGAACATAGATGCAAAAATCCTCAATCAACAAAATATTAGCAAACTGAATTCAACAATACATTAAAAGGATCATACACTGTGATCAAGTGATATTTACCCCAAGGATGCAAGGATGGATCAATAGCCACAAATCAATCAAAGTGTTACACAACATTAACAAGATGAAGGGTAAAAACCATATGATCATCCTAACAGATGCATAGCAAGCATTTGACAAAATTCGGCATCCATTTATGGTAAAAACTCTCAACAAAAGTGTATAGACGGAGCACACTTCAACATAATAAAGGCCATATATGACAAACCCACAGCTAACATCATACTCAATGTTAAAAAGCTAAAAACATTTCCTGTAAAATCAGGAACAAGACAAGGATACCCATTCTTGCCACTTTTATCAGCATAGTATTGGCAGTCCTAGCCACAGCAATCAGTCAAGAAAAAGAAATAAAAGGCATCCAAATTGGAAAGGAAAAAGTAAAATTGTCAATATTCACAGATAACATGATAGTATATATAGGAAAACCTAAAGACTCCACCAAAAAATATTAGAACTAATAAATGAATTCCGTAAAGTTTCAGGATACGGTATCAATATAGAGAAATCTGCTGAGCTTCTATAGACTAAAAACAGAAAATCAAAAAGAGAAATTAAGAAAAAAATTCCATTTACAATCACAACAAAAAGAATAAAATATCTAGCAATAAATTTAACCAAGGAGATGAAAAACTTGTACTCTGAAAACTATATTGATGAAAGAAATTGAAGAGGACACAAATAAATGGAGAGATATACTGTGCTCATGGATTGGAAGAATTAATATTGTTAAAATGTCCACATTACCAAAAGTAATCTATAGATTCTATGCAATCCCTATCAAAATACCAATGGCATTTTTCACAGAACTAGAACAAATAATCCTAAAATTTATGTGGAACCACAAAAGACCTGAAAAGCCAAAGCAATCTTGAGAAAGCAGGACAAAGCTGGAGGTATCATGTTCTCTGATTTCAAACCATTCTACAAAGCTATAGTAATTAAAACTGTGTGATATTGAAAGAAAAACAGACACACAGATCAATGGAATAGAGATCCCAGAAATAAATCCACACATAGATGGTCAATTAATCTAGGCAAGAACATACAATGGGTAAAAGATAGTCTCTTCTATAAATGGTGTTGGGAAAACTGGACAGCTACATGCAAAAGAATGAAACTGGACCACTTTCTTATACCACATAAAAAATAAATTCAAAATGGATTAAAGACTTAAATGTAAGACCTGAAGCTGTAAAACTCCTAGAAGAAAACAGGGGCAGTCAGCTCTTTGATATTGGTCTTAGCAATATTTTTTTGGATCTATCTTTTCAGGCAAATGCAAAAAAGCAAAAATAAAGAAATGGAACTACATTAAACTAAAAAGCTTTAGCACAGTGAAGGAAACCATCAACAAAACAAAAAGGCAACCTACTGAATGGAAAAAGATGTTTGCAAATGATATATCCCATAAGGGGTTAATGTCCAAAATACATAAAGAACTCGTAAAACTCAACATCAAAAAATCAATCCAATTTAAAAATGGGCAGAGGACCTGAATAGGCATTTCCCAGAGAAAATGTGGCCAACAGACATGAAAAGATGCTCAACATCACTAATCATCAGGGAAATGCAAATCAAAACCACAGTGAGATATCCCCTCACACCTGTCAGAATGGCTATTATCAAAAAGACAAGAGATAACAAGCACTGTTGAGGATATGGAGAAAAAGGAATCCTTGTACACTGTTGGTAGGAAGGTAAATTGGTGCAGTCACTATGGAAAACAGTACAGAGGTTGCTCAATATATTAAAAATAGAACTTCCATATGATCCAGAAATTCTACTTCTGGGTATTTACCCAAAAAGAACACTAATTCAAAAAGATATATGCACCTCTATGTTCATTGCAGCATTATTTACACAAAGTTCCAGGATATGGAAGCAACCCAAGTGTCCATTGATAGATGAATGGATAAAGAAGATGTGCTAGATGTATACAGTGGGATATTACTTAGCCATAAAAAAGAATGAAATCTTGCCATTTGCAACAACATGGATGGACCTAGAAGATACTATGCTAAGTGAAATAAGTCCAACAAAGACAAATACTGTATAATTTTACTTATATGTGGAATCTAAAAAACAAATGAACAAAAAACAAAACAGAAACAAACTCATAGATAGAAAGAACAAACTAGTGGTCACTACAGGAGTGGGGGTAGGGGAATGGGCAAAATAAGTGAAGGACGTTAAGAGGTATAAACTTCCAGTTATAAAATAAATAAGTCATGGGGATGTAATGTACAGCATAGAGAATACAGTCAATAATATTGTAATAACTTTGTATGGTGACAGACGATTACCAGACTTACTGTGGTGATCATTTCATAATGTATAATGTCAAATCACTACGTTGTACACCTGAAACTAATACAATATTACATGTCAAGTATACTTCATTAAAAAAATGAAAAGAATTGAAATCCAAATCGTAATGAGATATCTGCACTTCCGTGTTCATTGCATTGTTACTCACAATAGCCAAGATATGGAAACAACTCCAATGTCCATTGAGAGATGAATGGATAAAAAAAAATGTGGGTAAATATAATCAATAGAATATTATTCAGCCTTATAAAGGAAGGAAACCTTGCCATTTGCAACAACATGGATGAACCTAGAGGACATTATGCAAAGTGAAATAAGCCAGTTACAGAAGGACAAACACTGCACTATTTCATTTATATGAGGTACCTAAAATAGTCAAAACCTAGAAACAGTGAATAGAATGGTGGTCACCAGGGGCTAGGGGCTGGGGTAAATGGGGGATTGTTTTTCAATGGGTATAAAGTTTCTGTTACACAAGACGAATAAGTTCTAGAGACCTGCTGTACAACATAGTACCTATAGTTAACCGTATGGTGTTATGCACTTTAAAATATGTTTGGAGGGCCGGCCCCGTGGCTTAGCGGTTAAGTGCGCGTGCTCCGCTGCTGGCGGCCCGGGTTCGGATCCCGGGTGCGCACCAACACACCGCTTCTCCGGCCATGCTGAGGCCGCGTCCCACATACAGCAACTAGAAGGATGTGCAGCTATGACATACAACTATCTACTGGGGCTTTGGGGAAAAAATAAATAAATAAAAATTGTAAAAAAAAAAAAAATATGTTTGGAGAATAGATTTCATGTTAAGTGTCCTTACCTCCCCCCAACCCCCCCAAAAAAACTCACAAAAGAGAACAAGGAAATTTTTGGAGGTGACGGATATGTTTGGTACCTTGGCTTTGGTGATGGTGTTACAGGTATATGCATATGTTCAAACTCGTCAAGATGTATACATTAAACGTGTGCAATATTTTGTATATCACTTGTATCTCAATAAAGATTTTTTTTAAAAAAAGGTTGACTGGAAGGTCTGGGGTGTTTAAGCCCTGCACATTTCAAAGAAAGGTCTGGCCCTTGACCTAGTCCTGAGAGGTAACTTCTAAGCCCTTGGGATACCCTACCTGATAATGGTATCCTTATTTACCTGGGGTCTTGGGACACATTAGACAGTTTATGTCAACAGTCTAATTTACAGTGGGGGCCTTAGGCTGTGCAGAATGAGTTTGACCTCTGGAGGGGCTGCAGATTGAGTAACTAATATCAGACATGTGGTACTCCTTGCCTATCACCAATAAAAACCCTGGACTCAAGGCTTGGATGAACTTCCCTGGTTGGCAATACCCAGTATGTGTTGTCACACATTGCTGCTTGAATCGTTAAGTGCTATCCATATGACTCCACTGGCAGAGGACACCTGGAAACTTGTGCCTGGTCTCCCCTGGGCTCTGCTCTATGCACCTTTTTCTTTTGCTGACATTGATCTGTATCATCTTACTGCAATAAACCATAGCCAAAAGTATAACAGCTTTTCTGGGCTCTGTGAATCCTTCCAGTGAGCAATCGAACCTGAGGGTGGTCTTGGGAGCCCTGGACATACTATGGCATTCGTAGACTAACACTGCTTCCTGAGTTTTAGGAGTGTTATAGTGTATTGCAAACTTTTGAATCTTCGTTTTCTTTCCCCTGTTGCCTCAACATCCCCACAAACAGGCTGCGTGCACCCTGCCCAGGTGACCAGGTGTACCAGTGTGATAAAGATGGCCCTTCTCTACCCTTTTCATGCCCTCCCCTGTCCATGACCCAGTAACATTCAAACACATCAATAAACTCCCCTCATGGCTTTTCTTGTGTATTTCTCCTTGACCTTCAATAAAAGCACTTGCCTATGAGTCCCCACTCTATTTGGTTGACCCTGCTCCCTTGTCATTCTCCCAACCCCACCCCATGTGGTCCCTTGGGCATGCAGTAACTCTGTATCTCTAGGGCTTGTGAGTATAATAAACTTTGTTTTCCTGCACCTTTCCTGTGTTCCTTCTTGTGACCACATCTGACTGACCATCCCATATAACAACACAGAACACATAGATACATATGGATAGGAGCTCAGAGATGTAATCTTAAGAATTTTTATTAGCGTTTTGTTGTTGTTGTTGGTGGTTTATTTGCTTGTCTATTTTTTTCCTGGAAATGGGTGTCTTAAACCCTCACTATAGCTTCTGTTTTCACAAGTAAGTAGAGGGGAATTGCTTTGAGACAGTTTATTGGCTCTGACTGCTTATCGCAATATGACTACTTGCAATTATTTCAAATCCTAGAGACGGTTCCTCAGCACTCGCCACCTAAAAATGTAACACAATCCAAGTGTACATATAGCTTTAGGGCAAAAAATGATAATTTAATGAGTGACATCTATACCAATGGATAATCCTAATTTTTGCTATTCTTTCAAAACGTAATGTGAACCTACCTAAAAGCACATAATGTATACATAAAATCTAGGCTCTTTGGACTTATAAATGTCAACAGAGATAATATCACATACTTCTTTCATATACAGATTGTCTTTCAGTTTAAAGAAATGACTGTATTAGTATTCAATTTTTAAGACATGCAAGCTTGTGAACATCGCGATGCTTAACAATATTTAAAACATATTTAATGGAACAAAGATATTATATATCTTTTGGCTGGGTTTCCATACACTCCATAGCAGCTTTTACTATTGTTATGGAGACTGTACTCCCTGGTTTTCAAAGAATTTATAAATCCAATTAATTTCATCATCAATTTTTAAAATTGTCACTCTTTTGAAATATGCCCCCAACATGGTCCCATCATTTTGGGGCCAGCATGCTAAATAATCCATATTTAGAAGTGTCAAAGAGGGATGAAATAAAAAAAGATACATATTTTATGTATTCAAATATATGTACACATTTTATATCACCTGCAGGGATTTTTCCATTACAATCTGATCAAAGATCACTCAATAAAGCAACACCAATCCCTAGAGAACTTTCAGGGTTGTCTTTGAAATATAACGTTTTAAGCCATGACAAAAAGTAGTAACTAGACAAAAAGAAAAAATGCAGCAACCAAAATAACTCCTTTTAAATGTAAAATGCAAGGAAATGGGAGATATATATATATTTAATGAAAAATGAATCCCCAAATAAACATTTTTTCCTCAATTTGATTTGAACTTGATGATTCACAGAATTGATGATTCACAGATGCACAGATGAATTCACAGAACTTGATGATTCACAGAATTCACAGAATTACCAATACAGGTAAGTATAACATACCTATCTCACTTGTAAAAATATTGCCAGTTCTGAAAAGTCAATTCAATTACCTGTCCTTTAATATTTTTTAATCACATAGAGATCAATGTCTAGTTGTGAAACTTGTTTTTGTAATTTACCTTTTTATTCAGCTTCTATTGTATATGCTATCAGGCTAAAAGTTCTAATTCCAATCTTTATCTAGGGACTAAATGCAAGGGGGAAACAAAAATATAACAATTTTTACGGGATGTAGCAATGTATATTTTTGTCAGAATCTAAGAGTTCCACAAAGATATATTTTAAAGTGATTTTTTCTCTGACAGATTCAGCAAAGCCAACTAAATTATCTAAAAGCTACCTAGGGAAGTATGCAGTTTAGGAGAGTTAAGAAGGATTAACAAATAAAATATAGCAAAAAAATAAAGCAAATAGAAAATTCACTAAAATGCAAATTGATGCCTAAGAATTATGTTATATGCCTAGTGAATAGATACAGAGGTCATCTGAGTAGTTGGGGAACGATAAAAGAAAAGGAAAGAAGTGGAAAAGAAGAGAAAGTCTGAAAAAGGAAAGAATTTCAAACGCTGAGTCTCTAAAAAATTGAAATTTTAGAAATAGTTATTTTAGTTGATACAATTTGAAACAATTTTGATAGGCTGTCAAAATTTTGCATTGTAATTTTCAGGGCATATTTGTAATAATTCTAACATTTTAATTCCAGCAATAAATCTTTTAAGGCATTTCAACATCTTTTTTTTCATGAAAACAAAATTGTATCCTTCTGCAAATATTGACTACTTAAAGGGAAATTCCTCTAAGTGACATTTTTTTCTAGTAAAACAAGTACATTTCATTAAAAATTTTTAATAACAAGTAAATTCATCCTAAAATGGCATCTGCCTAGCAATTTCCAATATTGTTTCACTTCTCACTAAAATTCATAGGAACAGACTGAGAAAAAAAGAAATCTCACCATTGGACTGCCTTATTCCATAATATTGGAAATTTCCATCTGCCTTAGAGTAAAATGGAGATTTCTTCCCTTGATGGAGAAAAATGTACTCAGGTTTTGCCTCATGGAACATCTACAGAATGATTTAGGTTAAAAAATTGGAAAATAACTTTTCCCTGTCTCTCAAGTCCCAGATATCCAGCAGTCTATGTCTGTAACAGAAACTGGACCATTCTGCTCTAATGCCACAGGTATAAGTCTCTGAGGCAACCAGAGGAAGTTTCCAAATGCTTTGGTGCCTCTTTCAACACCTAGGGAAAACATTTTCCTAAAAAGAACTAAGCACGTAGAATAGATGGCAATAGTGATCGGATGTGTGTCTCCCTAGGACAGTCTCCATAGACAGAAAAATCCCTGAAGCGTGGGTTGCTGGAATTGAAGTTTACTATAGACTTTAGAAGTTACGGTGATTGAATCGTCAGATGGTTAGGGCAGGAAAAGCAAGTCATCACAAGAGGGCAAAGGGGTGCTAATGCAGTCCACTCAAATCAGGAAAGTGTATACGACGTTGTGAGAATTGTTACCTTTCAACAGTAGACCCGAGAAAAACATCTGACCAAAAGATGAGAAAGACTCTGAATGCATTATTGTCTCTAGACCAGGCGACCAGTGCCCGATCCCTGGGCCTTGTGCCTTAGAGAGCTCTTCTCTCATCTTCCTTCAACTGTGGCACTAACAGTGCATAAAGTGGTGTAAAGGGCATAGGTCTAGCAGGTCAGTAAATGTGGGTTCTGCCATTAATTGGTTGGATGACCATCAGTAGATCACGTTACATTACAGTCATGTGCCACATAATGACATTTCGGTCAATGATGGACTGTATATATGATGATGGTCCCATAAGGTTAGTACTGTATAGCCTAAGCATGTAGTAGGCTATACCATCTATGTTTTGTAAATACACTCTATGATGTTTGCACAATGACGATGTTGCCTTTCTCAAAACGTATCCCTGTCGTTAAGCAATGCATAACTGTACTTACATTCAGTTCCTTTATTTTTAAATCAAGATTTTAAGATTAGCTGTCCATAAGTGTGTGGCTTTATTTCTGGGCTCTCAATTCTGTTGCATTGATCTGTGTGTCTGTTTTTTTTCTGCCAGTACCATGCTATTTTAATTACTATAGCTTTGTAGTATATTTTGAAATCAGGGAGTGTGATACTTCCAGATTTGTTCTTTTTTCTTAGGATAGCTTTGGCTATTCAGGGCCTTTTGCTGTTCAATATAAATTTTAGGATTCTTTGTTCTGTTTCAGTGAAGAATGTCATTGGGACTCTGATTGAGATTGCACTGAATCTGTAGATTGCTTTAGGTAGTATGGACATTTTAACTATGTTTATTCTTCCAATCCATGAGCATGGAATATCTTTCCATTTCTTTATGTCTTCTTCAATTTCTTTCAATAATGTCCTATAGTTTCCAGTGTATAGATCTTTCACCTTCTTGGTTTAACTTATTCCTAGGTGTTTTATTCTTTTCATTGCAATTGTAAATGGGATTGTATTCTTGATTCCTCTTCCTGCTGAAAACACTGATTTGAAAAGGTGTATGCACCCCTATGTTCATCGCACCATTATTCACAATAGCCCAGACTTGGAAGCAAACCAAGTGCCCATCAATAGGGGAATGGATAAAGAAGATGTGGTGTATATGCAATGGAATACTACTCAGCCATGAAAAAAAGAAAAAATCATGCCATTTGTGACAATATAGATGGACCTTGAGGGTATTATGCTAGGATAAATAAGTCAGACAAAGACAAATACTGTATTATTTCACTCATATGTGGAAGATAAACAAATAAACACATAGATAAGGAGAACAGATTGGTGGTTACCAGAGGGGAAGGGGGTGGGCGGAGGATAGAAGGGATAAAGGGGCACTTATGTATGGTGACAGTTGAAAACTAGACTTTTGGTGGTGAACAGGATGCGATCTATACAGACTGAAATATAATAACGTGCACCTGAAATTTACACAATGTTATAAACCAATGCGACCTCAATAAAATAATTTAAAAAAGAAGATTTTAAGGTTCCTCTGAGTTTAAAAATAATATATCTTTTAACATAAAATTGGCATAGCTGCTACAGTCTTCTAGAGCCAGTATGATAATTAGAGTTTCCTTCCATCACATGTTTCACTTGACCTCTGCCAACACCTTGATTCATCTGTGTTTTTTACCTGGTGGAGTGACCCAAATGTTTATTTCCAAAGGTTCTAGATCCTCACTCATTCATTCAATACTGTTAATGTTAATAAGCAAATAATCACATTAAATTACACTGACCAACTTAGTAACCTTCTTTTCTATTGATTTATAGGCATTAATGCCACAAATGGCCCGGGAGAAGCCTCAACTTCCAATTTAACGGAACTGTGGCTGTATTCCTTGATGGAAGCTTCCTCCTTTGGAAACAAAGGGTTCCATACCTACCAATCCCAAGGCTGAGGAATTAGGAAGAATCACTTAATGAGAAGGTTGTTAGATACAATAGTAAAAAGGCACTCCTACCATCATTCTTTGGTTTCAAGCCCTGTGTGTAATAGCCATGGTGGAAATAGACTATATTGGTTTCTAGTTTGAGGGATATACCACACCTTGTAGGAAAACCCCCACCTAGTATGTACTGTTCAAAATTCTGCCCACTGGAAACATTTACCTTCACAATTGTGTTTCAGGGTTACCCTGGACAAAGCTGTTGGACAGTTTAGACAGTAGACACCCAGTTCTGTCTAGTGTCAACACACCAGGCAGATTCATCTGTAAATGAGGCCTCCAAATAGTCCTCCTTTGTAAACTGATCATAGAAACTATCCAAAAGCCAAAGGAGAGGTCAGAGAAGGATATAACAAAGTATCAAGGGAAGGTACCATGAGTGTCTGAACCAACGACTTGTGCAATTTACTTGTGTCTTCTGGATCTAGATGGACTGAGTGTCTCTCTTAACATCCCAAATTAATGGTGGTGCATGCCCAACTTAATAATTTATCGGAATAGAAAACAATGAGTTTGTGATAGGCAACTTAGGTTTAATGCTTACCTAATGTCCTTCAGTCAGGTGTTCAGTCTTTAAAAGGGCCCATTAGCCAGGAGCTACTTCTCAAATGGAGAACCATTGTTGACGAAGGATAACAAGACATTGCAACAAATTATGGATCTGTCCATTGTTTCTCCTATTGGGGCACAGCAGAGACTCCATAAAGCATCCCTAAGTGCAAAAGACACTTGAAGTATCCTTGGTCATAAGACTCAAGTCGAGGTTGCTGCATAAGCTTATATATTACTCAAAAAAGAGGTCAGAGCAGTATACCCAAATGTGCTACACATTGCCTTGAAAATACAAAAGGCCCATGTCTCTTTCTTTGTGGTGGGCTGTACAAAGTACAGCAACTTGCCTTTGACATTTGGAAGGTTTATTGCAGCAAACCCCAGAAAACTAAACCTCACTTCACTGATGTGGCAGGAGTCAGGAGTTTCTCCTGCCTTAATGTATCACCCTCTAGCATGCTTGTACATTTACAAGGTGTTTAGGATATCTACTAGTTCTTGCTTCTCAAGTCCAATTAGCATATCTTCATTTAAAAAAATGAACCAGCATGGAGTTCTGTGGAATATCAAGGTTGTCAAGATTTCTACCGATTATATTATAACCAAACACAGAGTTGTTTATGTTTTAAATGTAATTTAAAACAGTGAAGACATACTCCTCTCCCACCCTGGTGAAAGTGGTCTCTTGATTGTCCTTATTAATATGGTTAGAGAAAACTCTTTCTAAGTCAATAGCTGCAAACACGTGCCAGAAGCTATGTTGTTTGCTCAGCAATGAGAACATAGATACCGTATCTGAAATGGTAACTTCAATTGAAATCACTACCTTCTTAAGGTTTATGATAACCTCCAATCATTCCTAAGACCCATTTGGTTCTTGCACTGACCCACAGGAGTGTAAAATGGACTTTTGCTAAGTACCATCACCTTTGGCATCTTTGGTTTGTGATGCGGGTACTAATCCCAATAATTCTCTGAGAAATGACTCTTGGTTTAGTATTATGTAGCGTAGGAGGAGAGGAAAGCTAATGGGGATGGTGGTGGAGGTGGCATTTCAAGGGGCTTCTGCTTTAGTTCTTCCTACTATAACTGCCCTTACTCCATAAGTCAAGGAACCACTGTGGACCATTATATCTTTTCCAATTGCACATTCAGGAACTATGAACATAACCAAAATATGGCTCTGCATACCTTTTGAACCATAGTGACAGGAGATTCAGCCAAGGCTCACAAGCCCTCATGCTGTCCAGTGGATCACAGTAGCTGTTTTAAGTCCCCAGATATCTTTGTTAACTTAGACGTATGATATTAATACCACAAGCCCACACCCAGAAGGAATGATTAATTCGTTTTCATACTATGCCAAATAATTAATATTTTAATGGGCTATTTAGGTATGGTTGGTTTTTGGTTATCTCTATATCTTACCTGTTTTCTGATACACATAATATTTTTAAATGATAAATTATACAGTCACAGTCACGCATCACTTAACGACAGGGATATATTCTGAGAAATGTGTCGTTGGATGATTTCATCGATGTGCAAACATCATAGAGTGTACTGAAGGGAAACAAAATTTGCCACCCCAAAATATGTGTCTTTTACATGAGGATTATTGTAGGATGATTATTTTTAAGAAACAAAAGACTCAGTTTTTCTTGTTACCTCTCTCTTAATTACCTAAAAGGACTCAGGAAGCAAGCTATTACCTTAGCATAACATGAACTAGGTGGTGGACACGGAGGAACCTAGAAAAGGCTGTTCGTTGGGTTCCACTCCATGTTCTTTTTTCTGCTTGGCCAAATAAACACATGTTTTCCAAATGTTTGCTCTCTTTCACCTATCTGTGAACTGCCTTCCTTCTCTTTGAAGTCTCTGACTCTCCCTACCTCTAGCATCTTCTTCTGTCTTTAGCTGAGGATGGTATTTAAGGTGAGGGCTTCAGCCATTTTGGCTAGTTACTCAGTTTTCCTGGATTTCTCCCATGTATACATGTTATTAAACTTTTGTTTGTTTTTTTCCTGTTAATTTGTCTCATCAGTTTAATTCTTAGACCAGCCAAAAGAACCTAGAAGTGTAGAGGAAAATTTTTTCCTCCTCTACGGTACTTACACAAATATAGATGGTATAGCCTACTATTCACCTAGGCTATATAGTACTACTCTTATGGGACCACCATCGTATATGCGGTCCATCATTGGCTGAAATGTCATTGTGCAGTGCATGGCTGTATATATAATTAACAGTTATTTTTAAATTGAGTGAATTAGTCTACTCACCAAATAGGCTCTTTTTTTCCTTTCTTTTTGCAAGTTTTAATCCTTTCCTTGATCTTAGCAATAGTCTACTAGAAGTAAGTTGCAAATGTAAATAGAAAGTTTTTAATATTCAAAATATAAAAAAAGATCATCAGATTCATTAAAACAATATTTAGACACTCATAGAACTAGTATTTGCCATATTTTAGGATGACAAATCAATTGCAAATGATGTAATAGAATAGTAATGAATGAATGGAGTATTGTTTGAGAACAATTCTGGAGATGTATTTGGCCTCAGCCGGAAATTTCTCTCTGATTATTTGGTGATACCCAGTCATGGACATTGGAGAGAGTACTGTTGACCAGTATCTGCATATGTGCCATCCAGGCCTTAATGAGTCTATCGTGAGAACTTTCTATTTTGTGACATGATCTTATATAAATATTGCATATGCTATTCTGTCTAAAAACAGAGGTGGATTTTTTTATTAGAAATATTTGCATGCCTAAAATGCATCAGAATATATCAAATAATCTGAAGACAGGAAAATGAGAGTTTGACATTTTTTTTTCTTTTTTTCCTGACTTTATCCAGTTCGAACTTTATGTAGCATCTGTATGATGTGGGAAGTTTGGGAAAACATTAGTGACACTAATGTTTTGGACAGAAGAGTAACGATCTGACATAGACCACTGCACAGGGCTTGAATTGAGCACTGTTTTCCTTTTGGGCCAATGACCACAATTCACATTCTGCAGTGCCTTGAAAATGTTATGTTTAGTAATATAGGTGAAACACTGGTTAGTTAGGCTGTCAAAATATCTTCTATCAGCCTATGATTTAGTTTCTCATATTGTCTCATGGGAAATGGAGACTTCTCGCACACTTTTATTTATTTATTTTTTTTATTTTTTTAATTTTTTGTTTATTGCAGTAACATTGGTTTATGACATTGTAAAAATTTCAGGTGTACATCATTGTACTTCTATTTCTGCATAGATTACATCTTGTTCACCACCAAAATACTAATTACAACCCATCACCACACACATGTACCGAATTATCCCTTTCACCCTCCTCCCTCCCCCCTTCCCCTCTGGTAACCACCAATCCAATCTCTGTCCCTATGTGTTTGTTTATTGTTGTTATTATCTACTACTTAATGAAGGAAATCATACGGTATTTGACCTTCTCCCTCTGACTTATTTCACTTTGTATTATACCCTCAATGTCCATCCATGTTGTCACAAATGGCTGGATTTCATCGTTTCTTATGGCTGAGTAGTATTAATGGATAAAGAAGCTGTGGTATATATACACAATGGAATACTACTCGCACACTTTTAAATGTCAAAATAAATTCAGAACTATCTGAATGCCTCAAACATATTTCCTCAAATTAAATAACTTGCTTCACATATCAACATCAGGTGCCATTTGGGCTGTATTTATGACTCCTGATTAAGAGAAGTCTTTTGATGTGAAAGTTTCAGACATTTTATTAAGATCATATTTTAATTTTCTTCTCTTTTCTATGTCTGTAGATGATGTTATTTAATATCCTTTCTTTAGAATACCCCGGGTGTTATCATAATTTCTTTGATTAAGATTTAACTTGAGTAGATCAGAGGTGATACTGTTAAGTGTAAGAATCTACAAGAATTAATCACGTATCTTTTATCACAGTCTTATCAAGGGCATTTAACAAAACCTCTTGTCCAATGAGATATCTAAGTTATTTTCAGGTTGAATTTATCAACTGATAATAGTATAAAACCCACTTGAGGGATTCAAACTGCTATTTCACAAAAATTCAGCATTAAAAAAATTCTATTTAGGTAACATTTTTATGCCAAAACTTTACTTTTTGTTTTGATGATCTAATACCTTGATAGCATACTATTAACAACAAGAAAATTCTGGGCCAGTTACTTGATAATAAAATAATCTCTCTGAAGATTGTCACATAACTTTTAAATCCAATGTTTACAAATAATCCCTTGAATCAGAATAAAGAGAGTTTTTGGAAAATATTTCTAGTACTTTAAAATATTTCTCCTCTTTATATTTTGGGGAGTGGATGTTTGTTTACCTTTTTGCACACCCATTCTCCGATACTCCTTTATCCATTTGGAGATTTTCCCACCTAATGTGAAAGAGCCTTACTTCACATCATATTCTTAAATTCTATGCTTTATTGCCTGCCATTGTAGAAAATTTTTTCAATGGAAGGAGGAAGCAGAAAATACTGATTGTAAGCTAATTATGGAAGTAGCAGATCTATCTCCTTAGAGCAATTCCTGATCCTCCACCAGGACTTAAACTTCTCTTTCCTTGGCTTCCCTATCTGTTTCTCTCTTCAGAGCCATATACTTTCTACTTTATTTTTGAACATGTCTCACCTCCTTCAGGAGATTTTAATGTTCTTAAAGAAGGGACACAATGATTTGATTCATCTTTATGTCTTTCAAAACGCTTATTCCAGTGCTGGATATATGGCAAATGGTAGATAAACGTTTATGCATGAAGTAATGAATGAATGAGTCAATGAAAGGGAGATACAGCTCATGCCTTACCCAAAATGTTAATTCTGATGGAACCCAACAATGGCTATCATGGACCAGAGAAATCCACTGGCTAATATTCTAATTACTCCTAATTCACTCCCCATCCAAAGAATCAAAACTACTGGATTCATAGGCTTTAAGGAGGTTTAAGAAATTTCATGTTTCAGTATCATGCATCTGGGGTTTAGTTGCAAACATGTTGTCTAATGCTGTTTCACCTTTCCTATTGGGAGGGGGACTCAACTGATTATCCCATTTCTTTTCCAAGAGTAGTTCAACACTCAAGGCCTCTCTTGCCAACGGTGGAAAATTTGTTTTTCTGTTTTTGCAGTTATTAATCTTTTTGCTGAGGAAGATTGGCCCTGAGTTAACATCCATGCTCATCCTCCTCTATTTTTTGTATGTGGGACACTGCCACAGCATGGCTTGATGAGTGGTGTGTATGTCCACGCCCAGGATTCAAACCTGTGAAACCTGGCCTGTTGAAGCAGAGCATGCACACCTAACCACTATGCCACTGGTCCAGCCCCCATAAAATTTGTTTTTCTGTGTAACAGTAGGATCAAACATCAGTACAACTGATGGTATGACTATAAATTTTTAAGAAGGTGAGAATATGGCAGACAAAATAAGAAGAATATGAAAGCCAGTGTTAAGAGTTTTAAAAAACTACAAAACATAAGTCCAAGTAATTTATATGTCTTTTTATAAGTAATCTAAAATTATTTGGAACTATTTTTCTCATGCTTCAAATAACATTCAAATAATCATATAAAATATTAGGCACCATATTATTTCCCTTTATCTTTTGGAAGATAGATGGAATTTTACCTGTATTTCTTCAGATATTTCAGAGAATTTTCTTTCAGCTTTTAGTTTATGAATGTAAAATCTAAATTGCACTACTGCAACTATAGATAATTTTCCAATATACTGCATATTACCTATGTGTGTGTTCAGTTTAATGAAAGACAAACCCTATTGCAGACGTTGTGGTTGACTATTTCAAATCAATCCTCCTTCTTCCTAGCCCTGATTTGGTTCAGGAATCTTCCCCATACACAGAGTCATGTACCTCCAGGGAATGTCCTCATCCTAAATCTATGTTAATCATTATTGGGTCTCTAAGCTAATTGCGATTATCCCATTCACCTTACAAGAGATTAGCGAAGTTATAGGAACTTGATGAAATTTTGATCAATGAGACAAGAGGGAAGATAATCTAGAGGACTTCTGGGAAAGATTTCCTTGCTCTTAAAAAGAGATGTGAAGAAAGAAATGGTGAACATTTTTGCGTCCAAATGTGAGCACCAGCACCGTCTTGCAATCATTAACATAAACTGACACACTGAAGAAGGCAAAGTGAAAAGATTAAAAACAGCAAAAAAAGACATAAAACCATCTGTGGTTGAATCACTGAATTAACTAAACCTGGAGGTACCCGAATTTGTTACATTTTTTTTAATGGTTTATGAGATTTTTTGTTATGATTTTCTCTAATTGCAGACAAAAGCTGCCCCCCCATTTTACTTTAAATTTTATTTTCTCTAATGTTATCACTTACCAAGAAATATGATATTTGGGGTGAAGTGAATGTGAAAAGAAAAGATATGATGACCTGAATTTATTTAACTGTAGATTATCAGTTCTGTTATCAAATTTTCAAAACCAGTTTCCTCTTTGACATTATGATTAAGGTAAATTTTAATATATTCACTTAAGGAATCTTAAAATTTCATTTTAAAAAGTTTGATGTGTTCCATAGAACTGTAAAACAGATTTATTTTATTCTTGTACACAAAAAAATATAATTTGATCACTTTTTCAGTAGTCTTTGTAATATATTTTTATGTAGTCATGACTCATAACGTTCTGATATGTAATGTTATTATCAGAGTTTCTTTCTCTATTTTTATTACAAAAATCTTCTGGTTCTGTGAAAAGTTTAATCTATTAAAACATAATAAATGTACCTCTAACTTTAACCCCAATATATGCAAATTTATCAAAATTAGATATGCCATTTGACATTCACATTATCAGGCTCTGCAAGTTTCACAATTAAAACATGAAAATACACATACTTACCAAAATTTCATTTATCATCTTCTATCTAATGTATATGCTATACTTCAAAGAGATAGGTATGTAATTTTCATGTCAACTTCAGAATCACCAAAAAGTACCCTGGCAATCAGTGGAAAGGTTTAATAGGTTTTCTGTCTTGTTCTTAATTTGCTGAAATTACAAAATCAATACTTTCAGTTGTAGCTGCAGTTACCCGTTTTACTGCTTTAAGATAAAGTCTACAAGAAAGTAACCTTCACTTTCAATTTGTAGCTCAGAACATCAGGTTGCTCTCGGCCACTAGTTAAATAGCCTGCTCTCTGCCATCCTATATAAGATATTCCAAATGTGTTGTGGTTCCATGATCAGGGAGTTACGTACTAAAAGGAACTGTGATTAATACAGAACAAGCAGAAATACAGAATTTTACACTTTCTTTCCTCCCCTTTCTCTTCACAACACATGGATGTCCCTTTACTTCTTTAGCTTAAGCTCATCTGAATTCTTCCTATAATTTTCAACTCTGGGTCTTAGATTGGCATCAAATGTCCACATACACTCTTTACCCAAATAAGAAATAGTCTTATTCTGTCTGAACACCATCTTACCTCTAAGATTCTTGTTACAAGGGCACATTCCTGCCACTTTTAAGATAAGGACATTCTCCCAGTTAGAGTCAGGTTAATACAAAGTAGACAAGTAAATACATCTCTAAGATTTTAGTTTGGAAAAAATGTGATAGATCAGTCACTTTAAAATGTCATAGATATTGGAAGTGACAAAGGGATTTTGAGTATTAATGCTATAAATGTTTTTCTGTTGTAGCAAGTCTCAATAAACATGAGCAAACTCCCTACTGAAACTTCAGTTTTCTAATGTTATCACATAGTTTTCCGTGTACACACTGTCATACTAAGACTTACACTCTGAGTACGAGAAAAAGAGTGAGAATTTGGGCTTCTTAACTCAAATGATTTTTTTTTCAGTCCCCAAATTCAGAAGTGTTTTGCTCCAGCCTGTTTAGTAGAAAAGAAAAAAATTCCAGACAGAAGTGAAGTTTCCTTCACCTTTGCTTCTGTGATACCTCAGATGTTTTACTATCAATATTTTCTTTGGCTATAAACACACGAGGTTATGCTGTTTTATCATCCCATGACCACTATGTCTGAGCTATGATAGTAATAATTACATTCTATTTTGATTTATCTGTTTACATGCCTGTCTGTTTCAATAAACTACAGCTGTTTAAGGGAAATAATTTCTTATTCATCTAGCACAAAACCTATTCACGTAAAGCACTCAGGATATTCTCTAGAATACCAGGAAAAAGTAAACAAAATTTGAATTGGGATTGAAATCACGATAAGCTGCTGATAAACTTAACATATAAGAACTAATGATAATTTTAAGGTTGCCACTTCTAAAAGATTCCTCGGATTCTATTTAAGTGTGTGTGGTGGGGAGCTCTATCACAGAACATATCACACAAGCAAGTTATTTTTATCCCATTGTATTAGTTTGGACAGTGTTTCTTAGGCTATATGTTGTGACCCGTTACTGAGTCATAAAGATAATTTAGTTGGTAGTGTCCAGCATTATTTATCTTAATAGAATGGAATAGAACAGAATAGAAGCAATGCAATACAATACAATAAAATATAGAAGAGTAGAATAGAATAGAAAATATCAGAATGTACATACTAAAGATAATTATAGTTTTGTAAAAACTCTTGATTAGCTGTATATTTGTGTATGTACTAGTTGCAATTTCAAATGCATTTTAAACTGAGGGCAGTGTTCAAAAAGTTTAAAAAAACGCAGAGTTATAATATGAATTGGCTATTTTGTCAGACACCAAAAATACTTTTGGTTTAAATAAAAAAGGAGAGGATGTAACTACCACCTAAATGTGCCGAGGGAGACAATCCAGGACCTCCAGTATCTCCACAGGATCAGTTCCTGTGTTCCTCCTACCTTGTTGCCTTGGCTCTCCTTAGAGGATTTCGCTCATCCATGTGATCCAAGATGGCTCACCTCCATGTGTGCCTTTCAATCTTAGGAGAGAAAAAAGGGAAATAAGAGGGCATGACTCAGACGTTGCCCACAGTTCTTGGTCCACATCAGATGCTGTACTTCGTTCCAAGAGAGATTGGGAAATATCATCTTTTTTTTCTGGGCAGCCATCTAAAAACCCAGAGTTCAATTACTTTGAAAGATGGGAAGACATGGAAACTTGGGGACATGTAGCCTTCTTGCCACACTTGTGTCTGGTAGACCTAAAGGAAGGACGTAATACAAATTAGATTTTACTATATGTAACCAACTTAATCAGCCTAGAAATTCGTGTCTGCCTGGGCTAGCCTTCCTTTCCTCTCCTTTGATCTCCTGGTTAGTTTTTATGAAGAATACCATGTTTTGGTAAGCAGCATCCAAGATGGCCCTCGATGATCCCCACTTCCTGGTATTTATGCCCTTGTGTAATCCCCCCCATTGGAGGCTGGACATAGTGACTCACTTATGACCCATAAGATATGGCAGCAGTGATAGTACATCACTTCCAGGATTAGTTAATAAAAGAGACATAGAGGCTTCTGTTTTGATTGCATGCTGTCTCTCTCTCTCTTTTTTGGATCACTCACTCTTGAAAAGCCCTATCATGAGCAGCACTATGGAGAGGCAGCATGGTGAAGAACTGATGCCTCCTGCCAACAGCCATTGAACCTGGAGGCAGATTCTCCAGCCCCAGTCTAGTCTCCAGAGACTGCAGCCCCGGCTGACAGTTCCACTGCAGGCCCAGGAGATACCAGGAGCCAGAACTGCCCGCTAAGCCACACCCAGATTCCTAAACTTCAGAAACTGAGAAAATAAAAGCTTCACATTTTTTAGGGAATCCACAAAACAAGTCCTAGTTTTGCAAATGTAAACCAGAAATCACAATAAAAAAAGAAAGACAGACAGAGAGAAAAAAAGAGAGAAATATTGAAGAGCCACCACTCTAAGGAATTTATCTCTTCTGTTGAAAATACAAAAGGTGATCATGTAAAATGTATAGACTTGTTTATTTTCTAAATATTCCGACTGTATGCAAACCATTATTTATCTTGAATGCACATGGGCATATTTTGATCAGACCTTTAGACATCAAAAAAAATTTGGAAAATTTCTCATCCTATTTGCATTGGAGGAGGGAGTGGATCAGGTTGGATAACACTGAACCTAGATAGCACTATTGATGTCTTACAAATGGCGTTATTTTTAACATGCAGAACGCACTGATTGTGGGTTATTATGTGCTGTTGAGGCAACTGGACATAACCATACATTTATCTTCAATAACCAAGATTTCCTTTGTAATAACTAGACACTATATATGCAGGATATTGTCTATTGTTACTTGATCCGCATTCCTTCCCTTTTTATGTATTTTCCAATGCCACAAGGGCTAGAGAGCCGAGAAGTACACAGTCCAGACTCCTTTACAACTCGTGTTCCTCCAATTAGATGCATTTGTGCATATTGGTAAAGAACAAGTGAGTTGAGAGCCATTGTATTAGTTTTTATTGCTATATAACAAATTACCACAAGCCAAGCAGCTTAAAACAACACAAATTTGTTATCTCACGGTTTCCATGGGTAAAGATTCCGGGTACAAGTTAGCTCAATCCTCTCTCAGTATCTCACAGGGTCAAAGTGGGATACAATCAAGGTGTCCAAGGGCAATACTATCTTATCTGAAGCTCATTGTATGTTGGCAGAGTTCAATTCCTTGTGGTGGTCAGACTGAGATCCTTACTTTCTTGCTGGCTGTCAGCTGAGTGCTGTTGTTAGCTCCTAGAGGCTGTCTCCTATCCCCTGCCATGTCACCCTCACTGCAACAGTTCATAACCTGGCTGTTTTCTCCTTCAAGGCCAGCAGGATAGCCATTTTGTGAATCTCTCTGACTTTTTTTTTTTTTTTTGGTGAGGAAGATTGGCCCTGAGCTAATATCTGTTGCCAATCTTCCTCTTTTTGCTTGAGGAAGATGGTCCCTGAGCTAACATCTGTGCCCATCTTCCCCTACTTTGTATATGAGATGCTGCCACAGCATGGCTTGATGAGCAGTGTCTATGTCCATGTCTGGGATCCGAACCTGAGAACGCTGGGCAGCCAAAGTAGAGCATGTGAACTTAACCACTATGCCATCTGGCCAGTTCCTCTGACTTTTTCAAGGGCTCATCTGATTCGGGTAGGCCCACTCAGGATAACCTTCCTTTGATTAGCTCAAAGTCAACTGATTGAGGGCCTTAATTACATCTGCAAATTGCCTTTGGCCATATAACATAACATAATCATGGGAGTGATATCCCATCATATTCAAAAGTCTCACTTACACTCAAGAAGTGGGGACTATAGAGGGCTTGCACACCAAGGGGCTGGAATCTTGGGGGCCATGGTGGAATTGTGCCTAATACAACCAACTTCCTATTGTTTTTTCTTCTGGCAAGGAAGGTCGTAAAGACATGAATGTTTAGAGGAAGTTGTGGGAGCCCAGATCAGCATTCCTGTCTAACCACGAGTTTTGTGAATTATGAAAGTCAGTTTTACCAGCAGCGGGGGTGGCAGCAGCGACAGTGTTCTAACTTGTGGAGTTTAGTGGATGTGGTACATTCTTAGACACATTAATCCAGTAGCTACACCCTGACTCCCACTATGCCAGTCCATCCAGAGATGATGTAAGACCTAAATTTCCATATTAAATCTTTATTTAAAATATGGCAACATTTCTGAATCCTCCACCAAAACCCGACTGATCTGTTCCCGCTGCCAATTTTCCTGGAAAGATGCAGGTCATGGGGAAGGAAGTAAAATGGGAAAGGTGAAGCCTTAGACTGGAGAAAGAGCAAATAGCCCTTCCTTTCTCAGGCTTGCAGATGTTTAAAAAGCATTCCTGGTGCTTGAAGGAAGCTGGCATCTATTGGATAGAGGTAGTCCAGGAGTAGGAACCGTAAGGATGCATGACCGTGAACCTAAATCTGTGGGCTATGAGAACAGCCAGGACCAGAAGGTAGTCACACGTGGCTTAAAATTACTATTCCTTTTCCTGATTCTCACATGCTAAATAAAACCTTGCTATATGTCATACTCCAGTCGTAGACAAATGACAGAGAATTAAGACAAGAATTTGTTAACATTTTTAAAAGAAAGTAGTAAGAGGAAAGTAATATCTTATGTAGGGCCAATGAAGTGGTAATACAGCCACCTAGGTGATGCCACAGGCATGAGACTGCAGAAAGTTGATGAGCAGCAGTTCAAACAGAGGCCCACGGGGGCTGGCTCTGTGGCCTAGTGGTTGAGTTTGCCTCCTCTGCTTCAGTGGCTGAGGCTCGCATGTTTGGAGCCTGGGCGCGGACCTACACCATTTGTCAGCCATGCTGTGGAGGCGACCCACATACAAAGTGGAGGAAGGTTGGCACAAATGTTAGCTCAGGGTAAATCTTCCTCACCGGGGGAAAAAAAAAAGAGGCCCATGGTCCTAGGGAAGCCTAGAACCACAGAGAGAGGCATGTTATGGCACAGACTGATGGTGACCACACACAGTACTGTCTCTGGATAAATAAGGAGGTGAGGAAACCAGAAAAAGAGGACTGCAACCACCACAACTTGTTGAGGCTTATTGCATTTTGCTTATACTATGTGAACTCTGAAAAAAGTTTATTCCTTTGAATTGTAACTCAAAACATAATATTGTTGCTCATTTTGTTTTCATCTAGAATAACTCAGAGAATAAATTCTTCAAATATGTTGTGATCCATTTGGTCTTTCACTGTGTTATATTGCCTCCATTGACCCTAGAGAACTATAAATGCAAAGTATAGGGTCAAATATGGTTAAGGAGTCCTAGTACCCATTATATCCTGCCTCTATATTCATCTTGAGTGTGGGTATGACCAGTGGATGTGAAGGGATTCATTCTTATGATTATGTTACATTATATGGCAAAAGGGATTTTGGGAGATGTTATTAAGGCACCTAATCAATTGAGAAAATCAAATGGGAGTCTGTCATAGGTGGGCCTCATCTAATGAGATTAGCTCTTAAAAGGTAGTCTAGAGGTTGGAAGCAAGAGAAAACAGATAGTGATTCAGTGTGAGGAAGATTCTCTGTTGTTCGCTTCAGAGATGAAGAAGCCACATGGAAAGGAATGCAGGTGGCCTCTAGGAGCTAAAAGCAGAACCTAACTAGTGGGCAACAAGGAGACCAGAGCCTCAGTCCTACAACCACAAGAATTCAATTCTCTCAATAAAGTGAATAAGCTTTGAAGAGTACTCCGAGCCTCAGATGAGACTCCAGCCCCAGCCAACACCTCACGGGCGGTTTTGTGAGACCCTGAGCAGAGAACCCAGCAATGCCATGCCTGGACTTCTGACCTATAGAACTGTAAGATAATCAGTGGGTGTTGTTTTAAGCCACTACATTTTTGACAATTTGTTACACAGGAATAGAAAATGAATACAATTAGTGTTATAAGTTAATTAAAGAAATTGCATTCTTAATAAGCAGGCTTCAGTGGTCGTGTGGGAACATATGTTGAGTTGCATCCAGGAGCACCCTTTGAGCTATAGATAAAGTAACTACATAATTTTAAAAAATAAGCACTCGTTGTGCTTAGGACACTACCTAATGAGGGTGAGAGTTTGAGAAGAGAAGCAGAACAGAGCTTGCACTAACACTGGACGGCCGCAACTCCCATGGAAAAAGAAGAAAGAGAAATATAACACCTACAAGAGAAATGTCCTAAAGTTCTTTGCAAGATCTGCCTGCATATCTCATGTCTATACACTCTAAAGTAAAGCCAACCAATAATGCGAACACAACCAGATACTTAGGTCTCAGAATCAGTCCTTATATTTTGGCAGTGACCTTTTGGAAAGTAAACCATACGGCTGTAAGAGACCCATGCCTGCTAACTATATTCAACACCCAAGGATGTGAATGACACACAGATATCTCTAGATAATTGAGGAAAATATGCCTCACGAAAGATAAGTGTTAACTGAACACGTAAAATACTTGACCCCAGAGAAAACAGATTATTCAGGGAACAGAGATGAATTCTAATCTACGTCTTCAGAGAAATTCAAGAAGATACTTTATCTATAAAACAATAATGATGAACTCCTTAAAAGATTAAGTAGAGGATAAGAAATAACCTTTGCAGGGGCCAGCCCAGTGGCGTAGATGGTTAGTGCCTGCGCTCCGCTTCAGTGGCCCGATATTCCCAGGTTTGGATCCCGGATGCGCACCGACGCACCACTTGTCTAAGCCATGCTGTGGCAGCATCCCATCTAAAGTAGAGGAGGATTGGCATCGGATGTTAGCTCAGGGCTAATCTTCCTCACAAAAAACAAATAAATAAATAAATAAATGAGAAATAGTCTTTGCAAATTAAAAATGATTGTCAAAATTATAAAATTAAAAAAAACAAATATATAGGCTTAATTATAAAATGGTATCTAAGAACAAAATTAACAATTTATAAGATAGTTAAGGAATTCCTCAGAACATAGAAAACTAAAAAGAAAGAGAGGAAAAATATTTGGAAAAAAAGTAAAAGAGTATGAACTAACAATTCAGGAGGGTGACCATCTTTTAATGAGAGTCTCAGAATTTAAGAACCTCAAAAATAGGGAAAAAGAATCAACTACAATAGAAAAAAATTCCTAAGACAAAAATAATCTTCAAAATGTATAAAAAATAAATGTTACAAAGACATATAGTAGGTGATATTTATTAACCATAGTTGGAGGCGTTAGCCCACCTCTTTCAGAAATGAGTATATTTGGAGGACAAAATAAGTATTTGAATTGACAAAATTTTAGGGGAAAACGTTTACATAATCTGAAGCCGTAGATAAAGCCTTCTTAAGTAACACATAAAAGACAGAAACTATAAAAAGAAATAGTGATAAATTTTATTTTATGATATTTTAAATTTTCGTATGCTAAAAGATATTTAAAGTTTATGACATATAAATGTATTAGATATGGCAAAACTATTACTCTTCAGAATTTGTAATGAATTTCTATAAATGAGTAGAAACAACAATAAAAAATAGAAAATTTATTGAGATAAATATAATGGTCATTAAATATTTTAAAATTTCTCTATTAATTAGCAAGACGGTTATTTAAGTAATAGGGCTTTTTGTTTTGTTTTTTTCCCATTACATTAGCAAAAACTAAAAATATACATATATTTATAATATCCAGTGCTTAACACGAGTATGAGGAAACAAATATTTTCATAAAGAGTCGGTAGAAACTCAACTAGTAGAGCCTCTGGAAAGGCCATTGGCCCACAGATATCACAATGTCAAACGCACAGATCAGCCTGTAGATGGTCCTTCATTTAGCAGCTATTTACGGGACACCTGCTTACCGGGTGTTGGACACTGTTCTAGGCGCTGAGGATGTTGCAGTTAATAAAACATGAAGGCGTCTGCCTTCATGGAGCTTATTCTTATATATACTATATTACACATTTTTACAACTTCCTATTTTCTTGATGCTTCAACATCTCCACAAACAGGCTGCGAGCACCGCACTCAGGCAACTATGTGCAGCAGTGTGATAAGGAGGCCCTGCCATGTTCCCCTTGTTGCCCTCCCCTGACTGTAACCAAGAGACAACATACACACCAATGAAACCCCCTGATGCCTTTTGCTGTGTACTCCACCCTGACCTCCAATACGGGCACTTGTCCATGAGTCATTCTCTCTCTCGGCTCCCCGTCTGCTTGGCTGAGCCCACTTCCTTGGAACACCTCCTATATGGCCCCCTGAGTGCAAGCTGTGCCTCCCTCTGCTAGGATCTGTGAGTATAATAAATCTGTTTTACTTTCATATGGCATTCCATGGTGTTATTCCAGACTGTTCTGTTCATGCCAGACTAATCATCAAAAAACCTCATTTTTAAGTAACATAATTATTCCTTACAATGCATATACCTTAGCAAAATCATCACAAATGCTCATAAACAAGGATTTATGAGGATGTTCTTTGCAGCTTTATTTATAATAGTGATAAACTGGAATGCACTGAAATGTCCATCAATAAGGGAAGAGCTAATGTAATTACAATTCGTCTATATTACAAATAGTAAGCTTCTGTTAGAAAGAGCTATGAATACTGGCAGGGAAAAATCTCCAAATTATGCTATCAAGTGAAAAAGGTAAGTTGCAGAATAATAAATGTGAGTGACTGCATTTAGTTTTCAACAAATATTCTTATGCATTTTTCTTGCAATCTCTATTTCCTGTCCCTATACTTTTATTATATTTGTGTATTCCGCCTCCTAGGAAAAGTCTGAATGTATACACCCACACACTAATTACTTAATAAGTTAATAGTGGTTACTCCTGGGGCAATGAGGGGGATCTGAAAGGTTGGCAAAAGAACTTTATATTTTTATTATATAAATTTTACAAGAAAAGTGTCTACAAATTTTCCTCCAAATAATCAAGAAACACATACTCCCCACCTGCTAGAGCAGCATTCAATGGAGAAAACTGCCAAGACCAGATGTAGCAGGTAAGCAGGTCCCCAATTCCCATTTATTCTTACACAGCACATAGACCTCCACTAAGGCCATCCATCAGACTCCAAGCGAGGCACCCTGATACTTGGGCTGTGTGACTTTTTAGTTGCAGGGTTAGGAAAACCCCAGCCCCACACCTGGTCACTCAGGGGCTGGGATATAACAGAAATATAATCTGGCAGAATCTTCATTCCAGCACTAGCCTGGAAGCTAATTAATTGATTGCAATTTGGGTGCCACTGGCCCCTCCTTGGTCTGATTAAGGGCTGGGTCCAAGACTAGCTGTTGCAGCTAAGTGATATAGCAAGACGACTGCAGAATTCACCACATCAGCATTCTTGCTTAGGGAAGCAACAGCTCCTTCCCTGGCATGATTAAGAAGCTGAGGTACAAAAAACAAACTTGAGGTTGGTCAAGTTTAATTCTGTTAAACACTGAGATGTAACTCGCTTCTACAGAGTTTTATAAAAGGTCGTATTCTTTTCTGGAAGTTAACCTGCAGGAAATCAGTCTTGGACAATTGCCTCACTTTTCGCATATATTACTTGAGGAATTAATATATTATACAAAGTTGATTTAGAGGTAAGACAATAATATTATCTATTGAATTTATAAATAGTAAGGCCATTGGCAATCTTGGAGAAGGTGGTAGTGTTTGAAGTAAAAGATTGAGGTCGTAGGAGGAAAAATATGGATAGTGAGTGAGTAAAACTATTTGAGAAATATGACTTTGAAGGAGTGGTAAGAAGCAGACAACTAACTGCAAGGTGTAAGAGTGGATGAGAATAGATCCAGAAAGACAATTTAAATTGTGTGTGATGAGGGTGTGGGGGAGGCTGAAGGGTACTTGAGTAAGAGTAAGTGAGAAGGTACGAGATTCATGGAAGAGAGGGCATGACGGATGAATGGTGAAGGTCCACAGGCACTGGGGTGTAGCTGGAATGACTGTCCCTGGATGAGAGAATGAATTCCTTTTCCATTACTTATAGCAGAAGGGAAGGGAGAAAGGATGGTGAAAGGCCAGAATTTTGTAGACGTTTATGATGAAAAGTTGAGGGAGGTCCTATCTGATAGCTTCCATTTTATCTTAAAAGTTGAAAGGAATTCAATTTTTTCTGAGAATCAAAGGGAGAATCCTCAGTTTGAAAAAAGAAGATATTTGAAACAGTTGCCATGGAGGATAAGAGTTAGATTTTTTCAGCAGTGTGCCATAGGAGTACAAGTGACAACAACTTGCACTATTGTGTTATTTCCCCAACAGCGCTCAACAGGCTGGGTGCAGATGTGGAAAAGACAGATATTTGGATTGATTCAGGATTGAGAAATTTCCAGGTTAATGCAAAGGGAAAACCATGAACTATCCGTAGGGACCACTATATGCAAAACACTCAATAAATCTTTGCTGTTGTAGCAATCAACAAATTAGCATTCTCCAAAACGATCTAAAACCCGGTGTGGTGGGAGTACAAGATAGAGGTTAGAAAGTGGAAGATGTGGAATTTGATTTCAAGAGTAGAGTGGTTTCAAGTAAGGGCAAAGTAGAGTTGGTCATCAGCTATGTAGGAAAAGTATAGTAGGGCAGAAAGTCATTGAAGATGAGGTGGATACTCAGTGCTCTTAGAATGTAACTGTGGCACACACCAGTGGCTTTGCTGTGACTAACTACTCTCTATTGTTCTGTCTTGAGAATTGGCAACAGAAGATACCAATTGCTGAGGCAATGAAGAGATCCTCATAGTCTTGGTATTCTAGGATTACTTATTGTTTGGGGACACTGGATATGGAGAAGCAGGGTTCCATCTTGCATGCTCATATTTTTTATGATCTCTACTCTAGATTTGGTTTCTTTTCAGAACATTTGATCAAGGAGTGCCGTGCCATTTTGAATTGTCTCACACCAGAATATCGCTATTTTTTAATACTCAATAGCAGCTATTAAACTCTTACTATGGACAAGAAGTAGTGCATTGTCCCTGAAGAGGTACAAGTACCTGGCCTTTGCCCTCAAAGAAATTTCAGTCTAGCTAGTTACCTTATATAATGTCCTTACAAGTAAAACAACTTTATTAGTGTCAAAAAATAATGTTAATAATCTATTTCTTCTGAGTTCTCAAGGCATTTTTATTTGTACTTCCCTTACTAAATTCATGCATGGTATCACAGTTTTATGAGGCAGACTTCTTAACTTCTCTATTGTAAAACAACATAATCATAGATGGGACCATGTCTCTTCATATTTATCTATTTAAATTTAAAGAAGTACTAGATAAAAGTATGGCTCTCTCAAGTATCAATCTATTTTGACAAAGGAAGGCTATAAGGAAGAAAAATCCTTTAAATTTAAAAGAGTGTTGAGACACTGGGCTGGATTATTCTGCCAAAAATTTATAGTTGTGTAGAGGTGATAAAATTCAGTGTGTCTTGAGGTGTATAAGACTAGAGTTTCTAAACACATAGTCCAGGCAAACCATAAAGTTTGGATGGACATATTTAAAGACTGAAAGTAGTGGTATGGACAGACAAAATTTGTTTTGGATTTGGAGATGACAACACTAAAAATAGACTGAGAGTACAGCTTAGTTCGTTGTGCTACAAAATTCCAGAGGAAAAGCAAGTAGTAATGACAAAATTTATTTTTTAACGTCACTTTTATTGTGACTTTAATGGAACCCAAGAATTGACTTGCTTAAAGTGTAAACTCTGACTAAATCAACTAATCTTGACAGTACTAAAGTCGTTTGTTTCAGTCTTGGCTGAGAAAAAGTCAAATTGTTTGTCTCCAAAATAAACAAGCGCCCACCAATTCCATGACCATCACTCCAGTTTGCTGAGATCAGCCCATTCATGTTGTCAGCACACTCATCTCAGCAGGCTCATAACCCCAAATACATATTTAATTTAAACTTCGCACCATCACACAGAAAGCTTTCAATAACCTCACTGCCATTTAAAGGGAAATGGCATAAGCTACTGTTTTCCAGAAGCACTTCATTGTCTCAAAAGAAATAGAAATAATCCCAAACACATAATTTTTATAATTCAAGGAAAATAATTTTTTTAAAAATCCTAATCCCTTTCCATCCATTCTTCATCTTAACCAAGTGAGGAGAAGTTTGCATTTTAACTTAATTTTGATTTTAACTTCTTGCAAAAAAATGCAAGAAGAAAAATGGCACATGATTTGAGAACCAAAAATGGACTTAGTTGAATTTGGATTTTAAACCTGAATCAAAAAGACTTCCCAATTTTGTCATGGTCATTTTATCTATTATTCATTTTTGTTTCCTGGTAAGGAAAGGAATACAACTCAGATGTTTGAAGAAACGTTAAAGGAGGATCTAGTAACAGAGGCGTAATTGGGTTTAAGAGAACAAAGAAGAGCTGAGGCCAGTCTGGTCCTGAAAAGGCAGAGTCCCTGGAGCCCAGTGGGAGCTGGAGGTGTGGAGGAGGAGCTGTTCAAAGGCACTGTGGCCCTATAGTTATGGAGGGACACAGTAACTGCCAGTAACTGCAGCCCAGGGCAGGAGGGAGCAGAGAAAAAATATGCACACTTCTCCCCATCTCCTCTCCCACTTGCCCATCTTCTACTGGCACTGCCCATAAGCTGAAGACAACCCAAAATCAGTAAGTAAGGGAGATTGGGTGATGCAAAACAGGTATCATTCCCAGGGAACAAAGTAGAGTTTGAAAGGTTGAAGATGGGATCTAGAGGTTCAAGGAGGGAAGACAGAGAATGACCAGGACTATATCACCCAATGATGAATGGGAATTTCGATGTACCATGAAACAGATGATAGCTGTTCAAATGCTGACTCTGTCACTTAGTAGTTTTATGGATTTGTGCAATCCACTTCCCTTCTCTGACCCCCAGTTTTCTCTCATCAAGATATCTGCAGAATGATCGCATCCTTGAACAAGGGATTTTTAAATTCTCCTAATGTTAGGTTTTAGGGGTAGGTGAGTTAGCATAAAAAAGGAAACTGAGGGTTGGCATGGTGGTGTAGTGGTTAAGCTTGTGCACTCCACTTAGGTGGCCCAGAGTTTGCAGGTTCAGATCCCAGCATGGATCCACACACCGCTCATGAAGCCATGCTGTTGTGGCATCTAATATACAAAGTGGAGGAAGATTGGCACAGATGTTAGCTGAGTGACCATCTTAGGCAAAAAAAAGGAAGATTGGCAACAGATGTTAGCTCAGGGCCAGTCTTCCTCACCAAAAAAAAAAAAAAGGAAACTACTGACCATCTGGGGTTGAAAACCGATACAAGAAAGAAAATAAGAAAGATAAAAATGGGATAGAGATGGCATTAGTTTAAGCAAGTACAACTTTGTCACCACTAGTCAGACAACAGGGCATCAATGACTTCATCAACATTGGTGAACACACTAATGTAACATCCCAGGACAGGACAAAAAAAAAAAACAAGCCTATGGAGTACCTATTATATACCAGAGGCATGACAAGGGTTCTAAATACTGTATTCATATTGTTTTCACCCTTCGTTTTGTTCATATTCTCTTTTTCAGTTTTCATCTGTGGTTTAAATCACTTGTCTATTTACAGGCCCTGTAATCAGCATCTACTTTGAAACAGATCCTGTACTATACCCTAGGATGCAAAGATGAAAAAGACATTATTTGTCACTTGAGAACTTCTTACAGATAGAGACTAACCTATAATTGCAAGGAAAAGTAGTCTGCATTTGTCAGTAAATTCTCTCCCACCTTAAGGGGAATGTTAACAGAACACTCTGATACTGTTATCCACATTTAAACATGTTCGGGTTTGTTTTTTTTTCCGACTTGCCTGACAAATTTCAATGTAAACTATCAAATTCATTTACAAAATGTGTTGAGACTTTAAGTGACAAGTGGTTTTTTTATTCTGTTATAGCATGGTCCTGCATCGAAGTTTCTGGGACAATTTTTTCATAACATTTGGGAAACCCAAGAGATCATTTGGAAGATCTCATAAATTCAGAAAAGAAAAGAAAAAAATTGCAAACAATCTAGATTTCTCAGCCTAACAAAAAATGAATTCAGAAATGTTGATATACTACCTTTAATTATAAACAGCATTTCCCAGAAAGCATCATGACTTTTTCCTGACTGTTAAGCTTTTAGAGTTGTATCTGACATATTCAAATCAAATCTACACATACAATCATCTGTGATTACTAAGTTGTGAATATGATAAAAATCTAAATAAATGATTGATTGTTGCTCTTTTGGGAAGACACCATGATTTTGTTTGTGTTTTGTTCGTTTTATTTGTTATTGATGTGTGTTTAGCTTTGTTTATTTCAGAAAATACAGACTTACACCCTTTGACACATTTGTAATGATAAATAATTCCATAAATTTTAATTTACTACAATTTGAATTCACAATAAACAATAAAACCATTTTACTGAAACCTAAAAATACAAACAAAATTTTTGTAAGCAATTTGATCTTGCTCAAATGAGAAGATAAACTAATATTTGAAATCTCCATTGGGTCAATAGCTATGTGTATGGATATACCAGGCCCAGCCAGGTCTATGGCACTGGGTAACTTCAGGGGACACCATATTGAACAAAATGATGCCCTGGGAGTATCTAGCACTATAGCCCAGAGCCAGCATTGACTAACATACGTCAGAAATCATATAGTATTTTCTTTATTTATTTATACCACACCTTATTACCCAGACGATTTTGGGCAGCAAGCTTCATTATTACACTGAAGGCTGTGAACCAAGTGTGCTTATTTGGTGCCTATAGAACAACAGTTCCTGCCTTGTACTGTTTGGCCGTTCTTAAAGAACTGGCATTCTACTTCGAATTCCTTAATTTACACTTTACTATTTAACATAACCCAGAGTCCAAAGACATCACCACCACCATCGCCTTGCTATTTTCATCATTTCAGCCATTACCACAACTAACGCTAGCACCAAATTTCAGCTTAGACCTGAGGCTTTCATGCCTTGCCCAGTTGATTTAGCTCCTGTGGGTGTTATGCCCTCTAATCCCATAGAAATAACTCATCAAATTGAGTTGTGTGCTCTTGGCTGCCAGTCGATGTAGTGGTTACATTGATGTCCCCAGCACAGCTTTCTATGTGGTTTTGACTTTCTCTGTGCCATAGTTCCTAACCAAACCTATTTCAAACTGTGAAAGCATTAAGCATTATATCAGATTTAATGGCATTTGTAAATGTAAAAAGAGTGAAAAATCAGACCCATGACGTATATAGGAACAGTCTTCAAATGAATTGGAAGTATGATTGTAAAACCAGACATTCACAAACTTTCATTTGAGTTCTCTGCTAAGCTCTTTTTTAATACTCATAACCATAACCCACCTCCCTCCCAGCGCTCTGCCGTTCACCTCTGCTGGCCTCGTATGCACACCTGCTCTCTGCTCTCACACCCTGCTTCCTTTGTTCAGATACATCCTTGGCTCCGTGCAGGCAGTTCTCCTTGCTATTTCTAAACATCAAAATTTTTCTGATTTTTTCCAAACCAAAATTGGGCAATTGTTTAATATTCTATACTATATAAAGTCGAAAAGTGTTTTTGGAACACATTTGGAATTATGGTAAGCACTAAGGTGCAATGAAAAGGTAAAGAATGTTAGATCATAATCTCCCTTCAAGAAGGTCATAGTCTAGTTGGGGAAAGAAAACATGAAAAGTAAATAAAAATTTATCATTTATAATTCAAGACAATAATGGAGAGATTATCAGAATGCTGTACAAAGTAATCTCTAATGAATTAGAAAATGACTGTTAGGATAGTTCAGATAAGCATAGCTGGGAGGTAGACAGGGAAGAGAAAATTCTAGGATGCAATATTACAAGTGCAAGTAATGAGACAGATGTGCAGAAGGACCACCATGAGTAAAATTTTTATGAAACAGAATAATTTAAGAAAGAGGTTGAAGTGAAGCTGGAAGGAATGCAGGGTTCCAATTATTCAGGACCATGAATAACAAGCCAAGGCATCTCACCTTCATCTGGTAGACAATTAGGAGCTATGAAATATTTTGGAAATGGATAGTAATATGCTCATTTATCTAGTGATGGTATAAAGGATGGCTTGGAGAGCGAAAAACTAGCAGGAAGACATACTGAGAGACTATTGAAGTAGGTCCTAGTGTGCAATGATAACTTCCAGAATCAACAGGGAAGCAGTGGGAAGAGAAAGATGAGCTATTTTGAAGAAATAATAGACACTAACTTAATTTATTAACTAGGAAAGAAGAGAGAAAAGGGGAAATCAAAGATGATCCTAAAGCTTTTGAGTTGGGAAGATGATGGTAGCGTTCTTTAGATGCCAGTTCTGGAGAGGCATTTTAGAGGTAAACATGAATTCAGTCTTAAATAAAGACTGATATTCAGTGATACATAAGCATAAATTTAGAAATGTTGGTTTGGAGTTTAAGAGAGAAGCAGTGTCTAAAAGTACATAGCGTGGACGGACAGCACAGACATGCTATTCGAAACTACAAGATGACAAGTTGGAAAGTCGAAGGGAGAAGGAGAGAAAGTATAGAGAGATAAGCAGACTAGTGTCACAATTAATGCACAACAGTACTTAATATGTGTTATTTGAGGATCAGGAAGCAACATACCAAAGAAAGTTCTAAATAGTTTACCATAGAAGTCTGACAAGATCCTGATCTCTGCTGGAACATAGACTCTACCTAAGAAGATAACTGATAATTTACTATAGCATCTACAATTTTGCAAAGTTAGTACAGTACATACGCATTCTAGCCATGGAATTTGGGGTTTCTAATGCAAACGTGATTATTTACCAGATTTAAATAGACAATATATGGTTTCATATGTGAGGCAGTAGAACTAATATTGTCACCATAGTTGTTAAATATGCAATTGAAATAAATATTATATCGATTTCTAAATAAAAGCTATATTTTTAAAATATATTATGGGATAGCCATGACATTATTATCCCTTGATATGTTAAGTTGAACCATGTGAAAATTTGAAGATCCCAAATAGCCAAACATTGGCAATTTTATAATTTCCACCTATAATTTATATTCATACCTTTGACAGATTTCTAAATTTTAAAATTCAAGTTAAAAATATTATAATAAGACAGTAAAAATTTCCTGGTTTTACTTTCTTTGACCTACAAATACTTTTTTAAACTGTATTTAAATCTCAAAAAAAAATTCCCTATAATAAATTATATTTGATTCATAAGCAAAAGAAAAAAATCATAAATGACTATTCTAATATATGACAAAAATTAAATGAAGATCTGATAATTATGTTACAATTTAGACAAAATACACAATTTAACAAGTGGTAAAACAAAGAGATACAACTTCATCTACTTAATATTGTGTCTATGTTGATTCTATTAACAAGATAATTGCCAAACTATATTTTACCTTGTACTCTGTGGACACGAAGCCAGTTTATTTAAATATATTGTATTACTAAACAAAAGATACTAAAATTACTTTGAAAACATTGATCTATTTTTAAAGTAGATCGGACAGTTCAGCGTCAGCACATCACAAAGCTCGGTACAAAACCGGTTTCTTCTTTTAGAGCAGACACTATCATAATGTACTTGCTAAATGCATGCATTTGATATAAGAAAATTATGGTAATGTGACATTCCTGCTACATGATGGAATATTCTTTTAGATAGTGAAACATATTAATAACACACATGATAGAGTTCTTTTTGGTTCTTGACATTTAGAACAAAATTTTTCAAAGGTTGTCCTCATTACTTATGTATACAGTAAGTATAAACCACATCACACATACAGACAAATGACTCTTAGCCTCTGCTTCAGTAGAGTTTTGCACCAGTCAACAGGTGACCACAATTTTCCAGTTCCTTTATACATGACGTCCTTAAAGAAAACTAAATGAAAACATTTCTTGAGAAATTATTCGCACTGATACAACCTTTTGAGATAAGCCCATCCTCCCTCGTGATAAAAGTATTTGAGCTGAAAGGAAGGTTAAAGAGCTACTCAAAATACAATACAATGTTGTCTCCTGCTAAAAACATGCAAAATAACATTTACAAGGAGTCCGTATGTATGTTTGTGTATATTCATAAATATTTATGTGCATTTATATACAGACCTAGCTATTATATATACACATGTATGTATGGGTATATATAAATATATAGCTTTGTGACTAAAGTCAAATGACGTACTAACAAAGTCATTGTAAAAGTTTTTGTGTCACCAATCTGATCTCTTTGAGATTGTTACGAATTCTTTTAACCCACTCCCACAAATAAGGCCATACGTACATACACACAGCATTCTGCATGTCATTTTAGGGATTTGATATGGTTCTGGTGTCTAATCAGAACTCTGCAGCTGCTGCCTCCAACTGTATGACTTAGTAACCTTTGTAGATTTTGTAGATTGTTTTAAATGGCATTTTTATTTAAAAGAACGTAAAATTTCCTTATGTAAATAATTTTTGCGTATTCATCACTAACATTTATTTGAAATTACCAGAGGCAGTTATAGTACAATAACACAGAACCCTAGTTTGGAAATTAGACTGTCTGGATATTTGAATCTCGTCTCTCCCAATGCTGGGTTAATTGGTAAGTCACTTGATTTCTCTGTGACTCAGTTACTTCATCTTCCAACGATAAAAAAAAAATCATACAAGCCATTAAACATATAAAAGTACTCAGAAAACACTTAAAAATGTGGCTGGCACTTAAAAACATCAATTATGAAGAGCTATTATTATTTTCAAAGTTTATCTTTTAAGGTATTGATGTAGTTGCTGCTCTGTGTCTTCTTCGTCCATCTTCTGAACTATCATTTTTCATATTTTATCACATCCCATTGCTCTAATTTATAGACTATTACAATCTCCACTTGTAGTCATTGGGAAAAAATGAGGTTGGTTTATTTGTTTGCTTTGCCAAGTATTACGTCTCTGTAAAATGAACTTCATGAACTGAGTACAACCATGATAGTAATTGGCATTACCATAAACATATTCAACTGCAAAATGTGGCAAGTGAATTAGAGGTCACATGTCCACTATTATAGATCATTTTCCCTATCCAAAAAGATAGATACGTTTTATAATTAAAAAGATAAGAAATTCTCAGTCATAAAGCTGTGACACGAGTTTTCTTTTATTTGCTTCTTGAATTTAACAAATTATTAGAAATTTTAATAATGTCTTATGCCAACATTTGGTGGAAGCTTGAAACTGGCTACTGGCTTTTGATAATTGGCTTACTATTACAAGAAATTAGAAAAATGCTACTTTAATAAATCCAGTAACTTGAATTTTTTCGTAGATTCCACATGAATAATCAGCACAATACAGAATACAATGATTCTGAAGCCAAACAGTCTGGCTTAAACAGTATACATCTAGGAGCATAGTGCATCTATAAACTGGTTCTCTTTTTCATTAAAAAAGAATTTTGGCAATGCAGTGGTCTAATAGCACAGCAGCACAAATACTTGCCCAAAGAGTAAATAACAAAGGAACTTGACGGGAAGATCAAGACACCATAACCAGTCACGTTCTTTTTCTAGGCAAGGGTTTTCATTTTTCTAAGTTTCAGTTTAGCACCTTCTGTTATGAAGTGATGTAATATGACTAGATTTGGATGGCAAATAGGGTCCAATGTCAACTTTAATCACTTGATGATAACTCCCTGGAGTCCTTTGCTGAGACTTGTTTTTAGAATCCACGTCCATCTGGCCATAGGGAGAAGGATGCCATGGATGAAGGTAGACGCAGTGGTAGCCCTCATGTCATGTTTTTACTACTGCAGAATTATATTAATAAGATCCTTTGTAGCTCTAAAAGAAAAAGTATTAATTGTTTATGGTCACCATTAAAGTAATTTATAATAATACTTTCTGGTGTATCTCTTTTTGAAAATAATTTTAATAAATAACTATGGCATTCAACTGAAATGTATTTGATCTGATAAAGGAATAAGTACAATACAATTCAGTTTTTTAAATAGAAATCTTTCTTCTTACACACAAAAAACCAAATTACCCAATATGACTTGGTTTATACCATATGAAAAAGAGTTTGTTTGGAAAATTGTTTGTTCCTCACAATTGACATCTGATTTTCCATAAATAACAGAGCACAAATGAAGATGGGTTGTGAACAGACTGGAAATGCTGCTGATCCAGTAGCTTCTTGAGAGCAGAAGCCATGTCTTAGTCAACTTTGTTTCCCTCCCTGGGGCCTTGACACATAAATTATATGCAATAAACACGGAAAAAATTATTCTGTTAAGCTGTTTATCCAGTCAGTATAACATTGACTTCAAACATTTATTGAGTATTCATTTATTCTAGTATTAAGCAGAGTTAGGCTCTGGTATGAAAGTTTTGATTTTTTTTCTTCAATCAGTTATTCACACTTTGAGGTCATTTTTATGGTCAAAAACTCATTTATGAAATGTCTTACCAATGTTGTGATCCACTTTCTGGCTGTAGAGCACAGCAGAGAAAACTTTATATTACAAGGCCCTCTGGCTTCTGGTTCAATTTGCATCCTATTTTAGTGCAGGGCACAGATTGGATTCCTCAGGAAGTAGGCTTGGAGATGGAGATTAGTGTGCAAGAGGGTTATCAGTGAGTGCCCGAGGGATCAACTCCCGAGAAAGGGAAAGTAAGAAAGCAGCACTGGGGAGAGGGAGAAGCTGAGCTGATACAGTCTCAACCAATGCTATGGGAAGTTCTGGAGTACTCTTAAGAGTTGTCTGCTTTATGGAGATTCCTCAAAAAATTAAGGATAGAACTACCATACGATCCAGCTATTCCACTGCTGGGTATTTATCCAAAGAACATGAAAACACCAATGCGTACAGACACATGCAACCCTGTGTTTATTGCAGCATTATTCACAATAGCCAAGACTTGGAAGCAACCTAAGTGCCCATCAAGGGACGAATGGATAAAGAAGATGTGGTATATATACACAATGGAATACTACTCAGCCATAAGAAACGATGAAATCCAGCCATTTGTGACAACATGGATGGACATTGAGGGTATTATGCAACGTGAAATAAGTCAGAGGGAGAAGGTCAAATACCATATGATCTCACTCATTAAGTAGTAGATAATAACAACGACACACAAACGCCTAGAGACAGAGATTGCATTTGTGGTTACCAGAGGGGAAGGGGGAGGGAGGAGGGTGAAAGGGATAATTAGGCTCATGTGTGTGGTGATGGGTTGTAATTAGCATTTGGGTGGTGAACATGAGAAGATGATGTAATCCATGCAGAAATAGAAGTATAATGATGTACACCTGAAATTTATACACTGTTATAAACCAGTGTGACTGCAATAAAATTAAAAAAAAGAAAACAAGAGTGTCTGAAGTTGAGGAGAAGATTCCTGTGCTTTTCTTTAGGTATGGGTCTCCCCAGAAAAGGAATGACCTTGGGCCAGAAGCTTCTCTTCAGCAGAAGCAATCTCTTTAGAGGGCTGGCAGCTGAAGCCTGTCTCAGGCAGTATTAGCAGCAGGTAAGGAAGTCAGTCTTTCATTGCTGAAGCGGGTTTGCAACATGCACCACGTTGCCTACCATAATGCTATGATTCTCTTTTAAGATGATAGAAACCCTCTAAGCACAAGACAGCATAGTCATGAAGACCATCAAATCGTATGTTTGGCCATCATTTCTGAAAATTCTAGGAGAAGCAACATCGCCGTTAATCAATTTGCAAGGCTTGGCGCAGACTGTGGCTTGCAGTGGGCCACATTGCCAAGGTGGCAGGAGGCATCGGGGCTGAATCGTGCCTACATCCAACTTTGTAAGCCTTGTCCTGGTGACAGGCTGTGTCTGCCCAGAGGAAGAAACTGTCTTATTGCAATCTGCCTGCCATAGGATCAACATATCCAGCTTTTACAGAAGTGTGTGTTTTAGTAAGGACTCAGTCTTGATTGCTATTCTCACTTACATATAAACACAGTGAACGCTAACATAGCTTGTTTTATTCCTTTTATTTTCTCTTTCAGATGTTAACAATGACTATGTTGGCAGTGGTGAAAGAATCCCATTTCTGCACCATCAGCCTAATGGGTTGCATATTGTCAAGAATCGCTCTGTTTAACATACATACACATCACATGATAACCTCCTTATTTATGCCACTACACAAAGCAATGCCAGAAGAAACGTGACAGTATAAAATGAATTTTATTAATCAACTTAAGCATTCTGATTTATTGCTTGGTTTTTAGAACATCTGGGAATTTCCAATATTAAATTCCATATGATTAGGGATTTATAAAGTAAAATTTTGCAGAAAAAATGTTAAGTGGTTTATTTTTATTTGTATTACAAAGTCAAAATTTTCATGAATTATACTAAATATGTACCTATTTAATCATATCTATTGTCATAAATTTTAATATGCATTTCTACTATTTGACATATTGCTGGCTGCATAAATAAAAATAATACTGACCAATGATGATAACAAAATGTCCCCAGAATTTTTAAAGTTTACGTCTGTGTTCTCATTTGTTTACATATATGAAATTATATAGAGACAACCCATTTCCACTGTTCTTCAATTCAAATCAAAGAGTATTTGGGTAACAGTGCCACCTATTGCTATAAAGCTAAAGTAACCCTATTTGTTATTATTCTCTTAGTATTTGATACTACAATTCTTATTTTTCTGACTGCTTCTGTCTGTTAGCCTAAGTTGTCATTTTCATTTTAAAGTAATTCAAGATAATTTCAAGTAATTTAAATACATGAATGCTTTCTGGAAAACTACATTTAAAAAGAGAAATTTATTTGAAGGTTTAAATACACAATGGGTCAATAACCAATATAAAAATAAAACAATTTAGGCTACATTTTTTTCTGTCTTTGAAAACCACCATTATAGCAAAGTGTGGCAGAAATTTGTATTTTTAATTAAATTTTATATCATTATCAAGCACAAATAGTGGTCTTTGGTTTCGTCTGTGACAAAATAGACTAAAATATACGTAAAATAGATCATTGGAAAAAGGAAATTAAATTGCCTTTGCCGTGAGAAAAATTGTGAATTTCTTTTTCAAAAAATTGTTCATAGCATTCATTTGGATTTACATAAGAATATATAAATTGCAACAGTTTGCACATTTTATTTGATTATTTCTATTTAATAATAGAGTTCAAAATTCACTACAAATATACATTCATCTAATTAATATCTATCACCTATTCTCAATAACATGTATATGAATATCTTTTTGAATATAACTAAAGTTTTAATATGTGTAAAAATAAAATGTTTATTTGCTTACTTAATTCTGAAATAGTGTGAGCTCATTTAGATATACTGTAATATTTTCTGTTTATTCTTTATTGTATAATAAAATAACCGCATTGGGCATTGTAAATGATGAGGCTGTCTGAAAATGTAAAAGTAATCTCTTGAATTTTCCAGCAGCAAAGTCATCAATGAAATTAAATAAAAGAAAAGCAGAATTTTCTTTATCTCCCCAAATGGATTGTGGTATAAAGCGGTACTTATATAGAGACTGGAATTTAAAGATACTTTAGATGAGCAAAAGAATGGTTGATTTTTAATACATGCTTCTCAGTCCGTAGGGAAGATATCATAAATCACATATTCCAAAAACCTAATTATATAGATTACATGGTTTTCGAAATTACAATTACCATAGTTTGTGTATAATCTTTGCAACTTAAACATAAAAATTATTTCAATCTTTCAATTATATCTTTTAATTTTTACATTCAATTGCATTGAACTGTTTTGTTGATTGTATATTTTTATATGAAGAACAGTAATATTCTTGAATCATCTCAAATTGTGCTATTTAAATTCAAAGTAAACTGTATGAATGTCATATAAAGTCTGAATATGCTGAAATATTGAATTAGTTTAATATCACTGAGCAACTGATTGCTTGTATAGCTGTGTGTATGTTCAGAAGATGCTCAAATTTAGTGAAAACATGGCCAATTACATATCTAGGAGAGCAGGGAATATATCTTTTTTTTCAAGGGGGGATTCTTAAATAATTTATGCTATGGGTAAATACGTAATAAAATATCTTATAGACCAGGAATTTTGCTCACAATGGCTAGCACAGTTCTTGGCACATAGTAGATGTTAAAGAACCATCTATTCTAGGTGAAAAGAATAAATATAATTAGCATTTGATCTTAGATGGATAAAAACATGTTTTTTCTCAATTTCAGCTAGTTGTATATAATTGCTCTTCTTATTCAATGCAATTGATTATTTTAAACACAAGTCCATACAAGTAGAGATTGTCTTAAGAAATATTTTAACCTTACAAGCAACGTACTTTGAGGTCAAGAAAAAAAATTTGAAAGAGACTTGACTATTGTTTCAAAAATAATTGTTTTACACAATATTAAAAAAAAGACTTTAAAAATTATTGTCAAATAATGTCTTCACAAACTTTTTAAAATTCCTCATCTTTGGAATAATTACTTATTATATTTTAACTGGAAAAATAGAAACAAATAACATAAAATAGAAAAGATGGACTTGGGGAACAGTGAAAATGTCCCAAACAACTATTTTGAAATATCCTAATCCAACTCTGTATAAAGCAGTGTATAATAGACATGCCTTATGTAAAACATGTATTATTGTCCATAAAAGCAAACAACACTGATAATATATACTAAAAACAAAAATAATATACTTGCCCTAGAAAAATAAACTTACATTACTGTATATAGACTGAACTCGATAATTCCTAGAGTCTAAGTAGTTTGGCTTATTTTATGCTGTTGGAATTAAGACAAGTGTTTGTATAATGATCTTCAAGGTATTGACTTTAAATTTTGGGGTCATGGTCCTTCATATAAAGTATCATTAGGTTATAATTCAATCTGGGATAAGAAGGGGTAATTAGATCTAATGTTTAATTATTTGTCTTAGCTTCCCCAAATAATTTTCTAAGAATGCAGACTAGGAACGCAAAGATAAGATGGTTACACCTCAGCAGCTAACATCATCATTGCTTTTATGTCTCAGCTTTACTAGATCATTGCTTTAAATGAGCATCACAAAACCAGTGGAGTTTTATTTAGCCTCTGCATTACCGTCTCCTCATAATCATTTTCAATTTATTTTTTTTCTTGCATGTCATCATTTTAATGTAAATCTTTCTTTTTCTTTTCAATAAAATGAAATGATTAAGTAATTCTGCCTTTTGCATGATTAAAGATGACGGATAAGCTTGGGTGGATAAATATCAAGGCTCCTAACAGAATCTGTGCACCTCACATGTCAGAATCCTTCTAGCTTGCTCACTGTTAATGACAGGAAAAATTAGCATGTCTGTGGATAGCCTAAGAAGAAGCAGAAGATAAGAAAACTATATCAGTTTTTCTTACTAAAATTTAAATCGCTTTCATTTTTTTGCTGTGATTAACCCATAGCATGAAGAGTAGAAATTAAATTACATGTAAGTCCTAACCACAATACAGGTTCATATAAAACTAAAAATTCAGTCATTATTTAATAATGGTTTAGTAAGTACGCAGATATAAGCAAATCTAGAATAGAGAGAAAATATTAGTACAAGGACATTTACAGAATCATTGATGATATAAAACATTGATTGCTATGATAGCACTATTTTGGTCATTTTGTGGTAATGATTTAAGAAATAAACACAAATGAAATTAATTATATTTACCACTTTATTTTTCATAACTCCTTTATCTTTCATCTTTTCATAGTTTACTCAGACATATATATCAAAAAGAAACTATTACAAGAGAGCACATCTTATATTGTCATTGCTTCTAGATGCAAAAACTGAAATGATGCTAAGAATTAGATTTTTGGCCTAGCGCTAACTAGCCTCTTGTGATTAATTTGGATTTTTAAAAATTTAATACTGAAGATCATGATTACTTTTAATTTTAACGTTTTTAAGGACACACTATATTTGTCTTAGTTTTATAAAATAAAACCACTGGTTTCCAAGCAGAGGCCTGTGATAACAGCAAAGCACCCCCTGCATTAGCTTTGTCAACCATGACCACACAACCATGTTTCCTGACCAAGTTTTGTAGACGTCTGTATTATGGTAGCCCTGTGTTCCTTTTTTGACAGAAGAAATTACTATTCCCTGCATTGTCTTTTTTTTTTTCTGAGTGTGTTCTGGATGGCAAAATTTGGGCTACAAAATGCTAATTTCTAACCTAACACCGTGACAGCAATCACAGCCTTCACAAGGATGGAATAAAGAGCAATCTAACATCCAGCGGTATGAGTTTCTCATCAGTGGCTGGCAGACTGCCGTGAAGGCTTACAGTAATCCCATTGGACAGCCCTGGTTGATGAAGCCTGGGAACAGGCAGCCACAACGTAGGGAGTTCACAATTGCAAGCATTTGTCCATAATTTAAAGCTATACAAGAAGTGGAGAGTATTCATCTGAACAACAAGCTGTAATTTCACTGGAGTAACATTTACACTGTTTTTAACCCATTAACTTCTTTCCATATGCACCACTGACTTCCTTGTTTTAGAAAATACCTCTCTAAAAAGCAACGTGCAAACACCTAACACAGGCTTATCTGCTAAGCTGTGAAAACCTGACATAAGAATAAAAGCTTTTTGTTTGGAAACAACATCAGTGAGTGACATTTCTAAATCTCAAACTTGGCAGTTTTTTGATAGTTTCCTCTTATGTGGTGCTTTTAGTACTTGAAATTCATTTTTAGCATATCACAGGCATATCTAGGCTGGTATTTAGCTTTTCTTTTTGTGTTTTCATTTTCATGTGTGCTGGGTCTGACTATCTGTTACTCCAGCTTGAAGTGTTAGCAAATGTAATAATTCAAGTACCTCCAATTTTACCATTCACGCAGAACTGTGTGTGTGACTGTGTGTATGTGCATGTGTATGTGTGTGTGTGTGTGTTTTCCCCTGCTCTTGTGAGGAAATATTGTAGACCCGTGCAACTTAGACCTTATTTGCTTCTCTTATTACTTTAGAAATTGACATCAAATCAAGAAAAAGAAACACTGCATGTTGTTATATCAAAAACACCGCATGATAGTTATGAAATGTACAAAGTGCTTCTCCTTTTAAGAATGTTAGTGGTTGGATTATCTCATAGATCGTTTTGAATAGAAGAGCTTGCTATCATCTAAAGCTCAGAATTGGAAAGTTCGTGCTTTCTCTTCTTCAGACAAAATCTTTTTTTCCCTCCTTCCTTCCCTTCATACTTTCTCTGCAATATCTTTACATGTATAAATATTACCATCAAACTACATTTTTCTTGTCCTTTTAGATTAAAAAACCCCTAAAAGTGTTATATATCATGATATTATCTCAAATATCCACCTTCTACTCAGTGTTTAAAGAAAATCTTTTTTTTTTTTTTTTGGTAAGGAAGATTGGCCCTCAGCTAAGGTTTGTTGCCAATCTTCCTCTTTTTGCTGAGGAAGATTGGCCCTGAGCTAACATCCATGCCCATCCTCCTCTATTTTGTATGTGGGAGGCCACCACAGCATGGCTTGATGTGTGGTGCCCGGGATTCAAACCTGCAAACCCAGGACCGCCAATGTGGAGCATGCAAACTTAACCACTACACCACCGGGCTGGCCCTAAAGAAAATCTATTTTTGTCTCTATGGCAAGGGGTACTTCACCCACCATTGTTCCTTACCCCATTTTACTCTTTCCATTTAAAACCCGAGGGAAATCCTGTGATAACTAGTCTTCTGGTCCCGATTACTTTCTGTCTCAATAAATTCTTCGAAAGCTACAGTAATTTTGCTTGCTTACTAATCCAGTCATTTTAAGGACAACAAACCTCTCATTTTAAATCAAGGTCATTACCTATTGTGTCGAAGTAGCAATAAACAGAAAGAAGATCAGTAATTCTTTAAAAAATTAGACATATTCTTGGGGCAAAGATCACATTCTCTACTGTCTGTATACTGTTGTAATATACAAGTACAAGAAGTGGAAAGGTACAGTGACATTGAACCACAGCATGCCTGGCATGAATAGGTCCTCCCTCTTTCCCGAGCCAGCTTGCTCTTCCTGTGAAGCTGTCACAGATACATTGTGGTTATTACAGCACAATGCCTGTGATGTCTGAAGGAAGAGTTTCTTATTCAAATCTGATCTAGAATTCTCAAGAATAGCCAAGAATTATTGCCAGATGGCTCTAAAAGTGGCTTTTCTATTCACTCAGCTGTTCTCAAATTACTCTTTGGGATTCAGACTTAAACCTATATATCTCCAAAATCTGTTCATTATAGTAAAGACAATCAAAAAATAATTGCACATTATTAAATTAAATTCAGGCTCCTTATCTTCACACTCAAGGCCCCAACTTGTCTTTCTAACCTTGTTCAACTTTTTATTGTAAAATAAAACACAGATCTGGAAAACCACACACACATAAATAATGTTGCTTAGTAAAATAGTGTAAGGCAAACACTTTTGTGACCCCACTCAGGTCAAAAAATAGAACTTTGTCTGTCACTCAACCCCATGAGAGCCCACTGTCTTTGCATTTGTTGATGGTTCCAAGTGTGTGTGCAGCCCTAGTCACTATAACACAGTCTTGCCAAAATTTTAATTTGATACATTCTAAGTTTTAAAAAAAATCTTCAGATTTACCTCCTCTATCCCTTCTTTTTCATATAATTTTTCAGGTGAAGAACACACAACTGATAGTACTTTAAAGAACCTACTACATGTCATCGGAGTGTGTCAGTCTAGATTTAATGATGGCGTACGCATGGTGTAGTTCAACATGTTCCTCTGTCCTTCATATTTCCTGAAAATTGGCAATTGTATCCAAAGACTCGAACAATCTGAGGACTGATTCCCTTGATGATGTCTACTTTCATTAGGAGGCACAAAATATCTTTTCTTTTTTTGTGATGTTTGCAGGTGGAATGCAAAATGCCTAGATCCATCAATTCATTGGGGATTGTAAAATAATGATATTCTAATTCTATTATTTTGTTTTCACTTATTAGGTGGAATAATTTCATAGGGAGGCTCTGTAGGATAGAGCTAATCTACAGTTGCCCTTGGAAAGCTCTCTCTTTGTCGCCAGGGATGCTTGGATGGAATTCAGGCTCTTGACCAAGATAAGTGCAGTGGAATTTATGATGTTTTGTTTAAAATACAAAACTCTCCTGTTGACCCCCAAGCCCCAGGGCCAGTTTGTTTATCGATAGTTTTCAACTGGCATAGCTGGTTAGACAGCCTGGGTAATTATGTAACCAGAGGGGCATAAAAGACCTCCTGGAAGCTTCTGCCTTGAGCCTATCTGAAGCCAAAATTCATGGATCTTCGTGCTTCAATTCAAAGATGAAGTGTATCTGTATGTGAATAAGAACGGTGGGGAGCTTACCCCTGAATGTTTCTTGGATCCCCAATGCCTGCCTGCAATCTCCCTGTTTTGATGCACCATCCCCTTTGACTTTAAATAATAGCCTTAAATGACATGATCTGTTGAGTCTTATGAGTCTTTTCAAACGTCCAAACTAAGAAATATTTTCAGGGACCACTACCCTCATCTACTAATTTTTTATCCAAAGAATTAGTTTTTTTTTTTTTTTTTGATGAGGAAGATCAGGTCTGAGCTAACATCCATGCTAATCCTCCTCTTTTTGCTGAGGAAGACCAGCTCTGAGCTAACATCTATTGCCCATCCTCCTCCTGTTTTTTTCCCCAAAGCCCCAGTAGATAGTTGTATGTCATAGTTGCACATTCTGCTAGTTGCTGTATGTGGGATGCGGCCTCAGCATGGCTGGAGAAGCGGTGCATCGGTGTGTGCCTGGGATCCTAACCCGTGCCACCAGTAGCGGATTGCGCGCACTTAACCGCTAAGCTACAGGGCCGGCCCCAAAGAATTAGTTTATTTCATATAAAAATAATTTTATTTCATATAGAAAGGCAAGATAAATGTTTATTTCTTTCCTCTGATTTACCCAGTTTTCAAGATAATGAATTGATTCCCTATGATCCTCAGCAGGTAACCAATTACGTTTTTTAATATGTTTTTTAAACGTGTTTGTTTAAACATATTTAACAAGTTTACATCAATTTTAATGTTTACCCTTTTTGAAGCTCAAATTGTCCCCTTTGTCCCCATAGTCTTTGATGGCTTTCATGCTCTCTGGTATGTCCAGATATTCCAGAGCCGTCTTTTCATCCCTTCACCCTCACCTTGGTATCATCTGTTATTCCAAAGCACCACCTGTATCCTGTGGATTCTCATTGCTACTGGATCAGCCATTGTCTCTACACCTTTTCAGAAATAGGCCTGAATAGAACTAATTAATAAATAAATATTAAAAATACTTTATGAGTTTATACTTATATTTTGAATTCAAAGTGAGAACTATAGGGTGTTTACCTCTTCTATATATCTTCCCCAGATTAAATACACAATGAACTCCAATGGATATTTGAGAAGATTTCTTTTAAAAGGAGGGAAGTTATAAATGTTTGGTTATAGAGGAACCACAGAGGTTAGGAAAATAACACAGAGCTTTTCACAGGTGAACTGATGCCAACCCCAAGGACAAATGAATGGGACTGGGGGTATCATCTCTGGAACCTAGAAGGATGGAGAGTTGTGTAGAGTCAGTTGTCATGTTAGGCAATATAACCATGGTCAATGGACACAGCCAGTTCAAGAAGAACTTGCAGAGAGGGAGCCAGAAATTATTACTCTGATCTTACTCTCTTCCCTCCTTCTGATCTCCTTTCGGCAAAATTCATGTTATACATATTGGTGTATAATCTGTTTTTTATACTTTTGTTTGTTAATAACTATTCATCAAAAGCAGTATTTCAATTACTGAAAGATATTCTATTACATGCATATGCCACAAATAATGCACTCAAGTCATAAACATTTCATCTCTCTTTTCTATTAATTTTCTGCTATTATAAAAAAAATTTTATGGAAATTTATGAGACTAATTGCACAGGTTTGTAGCTATATGTTGGGTAAATTTGTAGAAATAGAATTGATATTACAAACAGTATGTACATTTTTAGTGCTGTTGGGATATTTTGTAAAATTGCTGTCTAGAGATATGGTACCACTTTACACTTCCTTCAACAACATTTTTTTTTCACACTCTTGATTAAAAATGTGGGCTCTGCTGTTAGATCTCCTGACTATCTGGAAATCAGTATCAAAACCTGACTTCACTACTTATTTGCTATATAAGGCAAATTACTTGACCAATCTCAGCCTCATTGTTCCATAAATAGAGATAGTAGTTATGGTATCTACTTATTGGTTTGTTGAAAAAATTAAACAGCATGCTGAATGTTTAAAACTGTCTGACATATAGAAATTACTCAATAAATGTTAGCTAAATAAAAGTAGGCATTATAACTCTAAAAATACATCTTTGCCAATCTGATAAGTACAAAAATTATTTCTTATTTTTTTAACTTGAACTTCTTTAATAATCAGCTTGAATTTTTTTTCATTTCCTTCCAGATGATTTAGGTTTATTCTTTATGAATTGTTTGTTTATGCTTTTCACACATTATTTTTATTTTGGTGGTACTTATTTTAAATATTTAGGGAGGCATCTATATATTAGAGATAGTTTGTATATTATATATTTTTCAAATTATTCTCAGGTTGTCATTTGGATTTTAATTATACATTAAAGGTAATTGATTCTATAATTTTTTAAATGGTTTCTGACTTTGTCATTATGTTTGGAAAGACCTTTCACAACCCAAAATTACATAAATAGTCTTTATATTCTCCCAGTATTTTTATAATTTTGCTTTTTATACCTGTATTTCTAATACATTTGCAATTTATTTAGATGTAAGCTGTAAAATAGAGAATTTGAATATCATTTCTTCAAAATAACTAAGGTCTACGTTAACAATTTTTTTGCGTGAAATATATTATCTTATCACTGATTGGAATTACATCCTTAATTTATGTGAAATTATTCATGTAAATATAGTTATAATTCAGGATTTTCTATTGTTTCACTCATCTGCCTATCACTTTCCTACACATGTGAATATATGATAAGGTAAGGATTCTTATTTTTGACAATTTAATTGAATATGTTGTAAAACGGTCTATTTTAAATGTAAGTGGGTCATAATCAATGTAAGGTGCTGGGAATTAATTTATTGGAAGTCATCAACATTTAATAGAAGATAACATAGAAAATATCAGACTTCATTACATGTATTTAAGGTAAATATTACTTTTTGAAACTTTTATTGCTCTTGTGTTTGTGTGGGTGCGTGTATGTACACGTGGATTGAGTGACTGTTCTAAATATACTTCATACTGAGGGCTACAATCAGAAAAGATTGAAAATCACTGCTGTAATATAAATTCGTCCAGATAATATTAGAATAATTTTTTTACAAGTTTCAATCCCCCCCACCAAAATTTTTCCGTGGAGATATTTACTGGCATTATATTAAGAATCACCATCTTTACTTTCCATTTTGAAAGGTAATTTTGTCCTAAGTAGTCTGCAGGATTAATTCATTTCCATTGCATTTTAGTATTTTTCAACATGTTAAAGAAATCTAATTTGGAACTAATATGGTTTTGTCTTCTGTAATTTCTTCTCTGCATTTCTCTGAATTTTACTCACGACTTGGTAATGTAACATTTACTCATATTGAATTTACAGCTTCCCTTTGCATCAAGAAAACCTTATTCCATTGGCATGTGGGTGAGAGCTAGTTCCCATGCCAAATGAGTGAGTAGCATACCCCATTCTGGACCACTGGTATCCTAGAGTTTAAAGAGCAGTTTGACATATCACTGAGATGTACAGCTAGCAAACAAACATTTGTCTATAATGAGAAATTGAAGGAGTAAAGCTTTCACATGTTACCTGGTGTTATATAAACTTGTGAAGGGAAAACAGTGATCAGATCATAATCCTTTACAAGCTAAGTGAGCGTTCATAAATTAATTGCCTAGATGTCAGAGATAGATAGACAGATAGATAGACAGATGATAGAGATATGCACCTATCTGTATATATATATATACTTTATATATATAATGACATATATATATGTCATTCTTTATAATACCCTTACCAGCACGAAATCTTCATAGCAGCATGTAACACGTGCCCAGTATTGTGCTAAGAGCTCTACACACATTATCTTATTTACACCTGCCCTGTGAGGTTTAAACTTTCATTGTACAAATGAAGAAACTGACACATGAGTTTAAAAACTCACCCAAGGGGGAGCTGGTCTGGTGGGGGTAGCGGTTAAGTGTGCATGCTCTGCTGCGGCAGCCCAGGGTTCGCAGGTTCGGATCCGAGGCGCAGACCGACGCAATGCTTGTCAAGCCACGCTGCGGTGGTGACCTGTATAAAGTAGAGGAAGATGGGCATGGATGTTAGCCCAGGGCCAATCTTCCTCAGCAAAAAGAAGAGGATTGGCAACAGATGTTAGCTCAGGGCTAATCTTCCTCACACACACACACACAAAAAAAACACAACTCAGCCAAGGACGCAAAGCTGGTATGTGGCAGATCCAAGACTAGAGATCAGAGTTGCTCACTCTTAAACACTACAAAATGGGCGGAAAAGGAATTTTTTTTGGTTCTATCATTTTGGAAGCCAGTGGACAGAGAGAATTTTTTCTCTAAGTCTGGAGTCCTGTGGCCCTTAATGTTCAGTGAGTGGACTGGGTTCTGATTCTTCCATCATCCAGCTTCATTTTGCAGCAGTTGCTCCAATTCTCTTCACTCTGGACATACTGGCTTTTTTTTTTCCTTTTTCTCAAATCCCCATTTTTCATTCATATAACTTTTTGAGAGAATAAATGATTCATCTAATGGAACTACATATACAGAACAAAGCAAGACAAGTAGAATGTTTTCATTTTTCACTTTGGGGAAAAAAATAAGCTTTTAGTCAAATCAACTTAAGAAACAGCTTGAATTGCAAGATAATACTGCTCCTATAAGTAATTGCTTATGTGCTTGTCCTATTCACAGTGGAAGAGCTATGATTTATGAACATTTTTATTTAAAGTATAATCTTGGATTTATTCCAAGTAATTGTCATCTTTGAAATGTTGTCAACCTGGGCTAGCCACAGGGATGCCAGAATTAAAGTATTATATCAGCTCACCACATGGTCCGCCCATTGGGCTCAAGGACATTTTTATCCGCCTCTCTTTTATCACATATTTCCTTACTTCACCTTTATATTTAATCCATTGACTTCTGTGATTTCTTTTATACCAGAGAGCATGTAAAACACAGGAGAAAATGAGTAGACATATTCACTTAGCAGAAGCTTTCTTCCTAGTTCTCTCTGTCTCTCTTTCTGGCTGAAACTCTATTAGGCAAAAGTGCCACTGGTATTAATCTAAGATGATTAGCTATGAAGTGGAACACAAAGGCTAGCCTGGGGTGGAACCATCTGAGGGTGAGAAGATACTTTAGAGCAAAGGGATCAAGAAGAACATGAGTTTAAGAGGCAAACTTTCAAATACGAGGCCCAGGAATTAATGTTAGCTACAGCTGCAGACCAAATGGGAAAATACATTCACCAGCGTAGAGATTGTTACTGGCCTTGTATTAGCTGTGCATTGAGCCCAGAGAGCAGCGTCAGTATATTTCAGTTAAGTTTTTTTCTCTCTCTTTCCTTTTTTAATTTTTGGTCCCTTGACCTCTTTCTTCCTACACCTCTCCACATCTTATTCCTATAACTTGCCTAACTTGCCATTAACATCGTGTTAGAGACGGCTCTGCTTATCACGCATACCACGTGCTCCCCTAAATAATCCAGCCACTTTGCAATTAAATTAGGCCGTGAGACTAGTTCCAGCCAATATTAATTTATCAGAAGTGACTTGTCTCACTTCTAGGCCAAACATTTAAGAGCTACTGTGCCACCTCCCTGGGGAGAGAGTGCCATCCCAACATGTAGGGAACCTGGATCCCTGAGTCACCTGATGCAGGAGCAGCTCCACTGAGTGGCATCAGACTTCCCAGGAGTAATTATTAAAAGTTGTATGTTAAATTACTGAGATTCTGAAGTTGATTTGTTCTTATATCGTAATCTAGTTTATATATTAAGGTACATTTTAAACTAATATATACATTGATATACATTACTATTATATCAATTAAGTGGAAAGAATACACAGGCCATACACTAGGAGACTAGGATTTTGCTTCTATCCATCCGATATTCCTTCAAACAAGATGTATAGAGTTTCTACAGTATTTTAATCGCTGTTTCAGATATGCCCTGCAAATAGTAAATAAGACAGATAAGACCCTTGTTCTCAGAAAAAGGGGTTAGATAAAAATTAAGTAAACAAATAAATTAGGCAGGTAATTCAGAGATTAATAAGCTCTATTAAAGACAATACCAATATATGCGAGAGAGGTAACTAGGGGGCTATCCATTGAATAGTTAAGGAAAGCCTCTTTTTCTTAGAGTTAGGACATGGATGAAGTAAAGGAGTGCGATATTGTGATTTATAAGAAATATATATATTTGGTCATTCAGATGACTGAAATATATATCTCAGATATATTTGGTCTTCATCCATGGTTCCTGGCTCACAGCTCCCCAAATCCTTGGAATTTCCTGAGCAGTAAAAGCAAGGGGACCATCTGTTGTTATAATATTTGGTCTCTTTTTTTTTTTTGGCAGGGGAAGATTCGCCCGAAGCTAAGATCTGTTGCCAATCTTCCTCTTTGTTTGGTTTTCTTCTTTTTCCCCCCTAAAGCCCCAGTGCACAGTTGTGTATAGTTGTACATTATTCTGGTCTTCCACGTGAGCCGCTGCCACAGCATGGCTACTGACAGGTGAGTGGTGTGGTTCCAGGCTCGGGAACCAAACCTGGGCCACTGAAGTGGAGTGTGCTGAACTTTAACCACTAGGTCATCAGGGCTGGCTTATAATATTGGGTCTCTTGTCCTCAGCTCCTGAAAACACTTCAGGCTGTAAAGGTGAAATTGGTGTCTTGTTTATGTTGAACCCCACTCAAGGGTGGGCACTGGCTGCCAGGATCACTCATGTGATCAGAGGGTTGAAATTTTCAGTCCTACTCCTTGATTTCAGAGGAGAAAGTGGGGGCTTGAGGTTGAATCAATTACCAATGGCCAATGACTTAGCCAGTTATAATGAAGGCTCCATAAAAATTGAAAAGCACAGCTCGTCAGCCTTTTTATTTTTCAGAGAGCTTCCATGTTGGGGGACCAGAATGCTTCCATATGCCACTATGGTGGGATTCAAGCTCCACCAGGACAGAAGCAACTTTGTTCAGGACCTCACCTTATGTATCTTTTCATCTGGCTGTTGATTCATGTCTTTTAAAATCCTTTGTAATATTTCATTAATCTAGTGTGTAAACGAGTTTTCTTGAGTTCTGTAAGCCATTCTAGCAAATTAATCGAATCCAAGGAGAAGGTCATGGGAACCTCTGGTTTATAGCCAGTGGGTCAGAAGCACAGGCAATAACATGGGCTTGCGACTGGCATCTGAAGTGGAGGGCAGTCTTGTGGGACTAAGCCCTCATCCTGTGGAATCTGATACTATCTCCAGGTAGGTAGTGTCAGAATTGAGTTGAATTCCTAGACACCCTGCTGGGCATCCAAGAACTGTTGGAGTGGGGAAGCCTCCACATATACCCTTTGGAATTGGGTCCAGGAACACTTTGCAAGGAGCTAGTCCAAATATTTTAGAGAGAAGTCTTTGGGTATAAATGATCTGAGTGCATTAAGACAAAGAAAGAAATCCAAGGTGATTGAAGCATCAAAGCATAGTGAACCTGGAGAGAGTAGTGTTATATGAGGCGAGAGTGATATGCAGCATATTGAGCCCATAGTAAGGATTTGCAATTTTATTCTACATTCTATGAGAAAATATTGGAGATATTTAAGTAGGAAAATATCTTAAGCGTGTCTACATTTTCATAATTTCACTCTGGGCATAGTGCAGAGAAGGGATATATTTTTAATGCAGCACTGACCCGACTCACAAATAAATTATTTGTGCAAAGTGAAGAAATAAAGAAACCAATAATAGTTCCCAGGATCCAGACTTGTGCAACTGGGCTCATAGTGATACATTTGTTAAGAAGAAGGAAGCTGGGAGAAGAACTTGCTTTCAGATAGGATTTATGATGCCAAGTTCATATCCAAATGGAGTTGTTTAACAGGAAATTAGATATATAAAACACTAGAGCACAGTAGAAAAGTTAGAGTGAGATAAAACTTGGAAATATTTTTATGCAAATTTTATTTAATGGCACTGGATTGGTTAAGATCACTTAGGGAGAGAGCTTTGACAGAAAGAGTCATCTGAGGATAGAATCCTGGAATATTCCAGCATTTGGTAATTCAGAGTCTTAATTCCTCAATCTCTTACTCCTCCTCAAAGCAGACTATTCAAAGTTGCTAAAAGCTTTGTCTTGAGGGGATCCTTAAGGAGTGATTCTAGTGAAAATTTCAGGTATGGTGGTAAGTCATTGGGAGAAACAAAATCAGGAAGAAACCACTTTTGAAAAACCTATAAATCACACTTCTTAGATGTTGCTTACTCTATCTGCAGCCCTGACTTAATTATGAAATAGTCACCTAACTCAGAGAATCCTTATCACACGGCTTTTCATAGGGAAAGTAAGGGCAAACCACTTCCTGTAATATATACTGGGAATACAACCATAAATTTGAAATAAATTATCACCCTGCCACAAATCTTGATTGGGTTTCCATGAATAGCCCACTAGTGAAATATTCACTTGGCTAGTCAAGGAAGTGATAAGGGGGCCACAGAAATGAGTAATTGTTCCAAGAGTGATCTGACCTAGTTTGTCATATGGCTTGGGGACATCACTCAGATTTTCTGTGTGTGTTTTGAAGCAAGTGCTTTGAAATGACCAGCAGCAGAAGATCCATTTGCCATCTTTGTGGCCTATTTTCACAGGCAAACCACAGTCATTCTTCCACCAGGTAGCACACGTATAGTCTTTACTGCTAACAAAAGAGACATCAGGGACAGCGGCAAAGCATGTCTCAATGAAATAATGACGTTCAGCTCTTGAAAAACCACTGATGAATTCCGGAATGCCAGCAACAGGCCTTTCCTACAGCACTTTCCTACAGTAAACACCACATCCAGACAAACTAGAGGAAGATGTTAAACAAAATGCCTGTATCACAGTCTTAATTAGCAATCTCATGAAAGATCTTAATACGAAGGAATTGTTTGGGGAGGAAAAAAATTATTCACTCAATTTGTTTTGGTAATTTCCTGCATATACTATTAAATCTCTTATAGATACATTTAGCAGCCCAGGCGGTCTAGTGGTTAAGATCTGGTCCTCTCACTGCTGCGACCGGGGTTCTTTTCCTGGTCAGGGAGCCACACCACCAGTCTGTGGGTTGTCACACTGTGGTGGCTGTGTGTTGCTGTGATGCTGAAAGCTATGCCACTGGTAGTTCAAATATTAGCTGTGTCACCCATGGTGAACAGGTTTCAGTGGAGCTTTGAGACTAAGACAGACTAGGAAAAACGACCTGGCCACCCATTTCTGAAAAATTGACCATGAAAACCCTATGAATAGCAGTGGAGCATTGTCTGCTAGAGCACCAGAAGGTGAGAGAGGATGGTGCAAAAAGACCGGGCAGGGTTCGGCTCTGCTGTACACAGGGTTTCTAGGAGTCAGAATCAACTCCACGGCACTAACAAAAAGATGTAGTTAGTGAAAGTAGACTAATAGAATGGGTATGCATTGGTTTGATTTGTCAGGAGCTATCTTAGTGCACAGAATAAGTGTTGCTTACATTGGATTATTACAATAATAGTTGCTATTATAAATTTGAGGAGGAATAAAAACAAAGAGAGAAGGGGAAAGTGACAGAGTGTAAAGGGAGAGATGAATCTCCACCTTACTTGACGCCTGGGTTCCAGGGATCCAGCAATCCTCAGCTCCGTACGAAACTTAGGATCCTGGCACTCACTGTCCCTTCTGCAAAGCTTCTCCCATCCCAACACACGCCTAATTTATCTAATTATTAACTTTCCATGAGATCTACCATGTTCCTTCTTCATTTTCCAGTTACATTTATCCTCCAGTAGTCTCCGTTCCCCTCTGCTTTTCCAACATGAATGAAGCTGGTTAAGAAGTGGGTGATTTTGAGTACATCAAAGTTTATATCCATTACCAGTGGAACTTCTGAAAAGCCCAGATACTAGCTGGCTTTAGCCTGATGAATATGCATCTTACCTTGCATTTATATTTAGATTTTTGTTTTATTTTGCCTGAACTTTTGTATGTCAAGCACCTTCAGATAGTCATCGAATTAATTTATTAATTTATTAAATTTTATTGAGCACTTATGCTATACCAGGGATCCCCTTATGATATACCAAATATAAAGTGGTAAGCAAGACAGACGTGTTCTATGCCCTCAGACAACAGGTGGTCTCATGTGGAAGCAAGCATTATACAAAAAATTACAGTGAAATTTGACAACTTTTATGTACAGAATGATTCTGGAGCTCATTACAAGCCGATGATACTCATCAGGGGTATTAGGTCCTATTACAATCTGTAGACCACCAGGGGGAGAAGTAATCCCAGACCCTCTCCTGAATTCTGATTTACACTGAGATATTTCCTGACTTTCAGATAAATTAGTATGATCAGACTCTTTGTCTTCAAGTCAATCTACTAAGGCATTTTCCTGACATACCTAACATGGGTACTCTTTGTTCCCTCTCCATGTAAATCCTGAGTACATGACCTCAGACACGGTAGAAATATCATAGAACAAGGACTGTCCACTAACTCAGAGACAGCCAAGTAGTTTCAACTCAGATGCTAATCTGCGCTTTATTGGGAAAGATTCTGAAGTCACATTTGCGATCAGCAAGAAAAGGGACCAATGATAATGTTTGTGACATGAGCATGAGAAGATGAGGAATGACTCCTATTTGCATCCAGGAGCTGGATGAAGCCACCCTCTTTGACTAGACTGAGAACTCCTCTCTAAGACTGAAGTCCCTGAGGGCCAGACACTGTCCTATTCATTTCTGCACTTATTTAGGGGCTTAATCATTATAAATGAGAGAGCAATTCTACATAGCCTCCCTCCACTGAGGATTATCACTAGGAAAATTCTTTGTAATTTAACTCTATCCCACATTTTTGAAACAAGTGGAAGAGGGTTTGTGGGAATTTTCCTGGAAAATGACCTATCATTACACTCTTGGTTAATATGTGATCAAATTGTGTCTTTCTAATTCATATGATGTCTTTCACGTTCATATGTGGATGCTAATATTTTCTAAATTCATATTCCACTCAGAAAAGATGGAGTTGCCAGATGCAAGAAAATTAAATTACATCAAATTGGCAAGGAATGATCTATGTGCAATAAAAGGGGGACATTTTTTCTCCTACTTTTTAAATTATATTTATTCAATAGTCCAAGTACCAAAAGGACAAAAATTCATAGAGTAGAGAGAAAGAAAACATACATTCGTACTCTAATAAACTATATGAAATTCCTTATAAAGTCCCCAAATCCTGATAGTTTTCTTTCCAGTAAAAATATTTTATTGGTAAAAAAGTATAATAAATGAATTTTTCACCCGAACTAAATGGCAAATTGTTGTGATGTTTATTCTAATAATATTTTTCTTTGTTTATTAAGGAAAAAGTGTTTTCACAATTTTCTCTGTACCAGCACATTCCTTGGGTCTTTCTCCCCCGGTGCACTGTTTGTTCTGAGCAACCTGCCATTTCACATGCTTATTTGGCACTTCCCTGAGTGCTTATAAAAAGCCTTTCAAATAATCATTCAGCCAGATTAAAATTTTAGAGGAGAATGAGATTGGTACTTATGTTGGGGATAGGGTGGGCAACATTAAAAGAAAATTGTTAATGTTGTCTATACTACTTACACTGATTCACGGTGAAAAATGTTTCTTAGTTTATTGCCTCCATCTGAACAGCAAATCCATGTAGAAAATCTGATCAAAGCACACTCTTTAATAATGCATGATGTCTCACTATTGACATTCTTAAGTTGTGTTGACTTTTACAACACTTGTAATGGTAGGAGAAGCCTAACATTAATAAGTGAACTGATATTTAAAATATATATGCTCCACCTGACTATTTGGAAAGTCATTTGAATGCTGTCTTAGGTCAAATATATTGTAGGGAAAAAAAAAAGTCTCTCCCAATGGCTGATGGAATAAATGTAGATAAATGTAGGCCAGTGTTTGCCTCTATGCATTTTCTTCTCATCTAGTAGAAACACGCTGCTGTATATCAGAGTTGCACTTTAGCTATAGGGTACCCAGCGGATTGGTCCTGAAGTGGCTGATTTGTGAGTGGTGAGTTTTCTGATTTCCACACGAGCAAAGGTGTTCCAAGAGTGTTGTCTCCTCAGTCGGTATTCTAATGACCTTTCAGCACTGAATTGAGATAAAGCAATGGATGCTACTAATAGAATTTGCTGCAGGGAGGCCCATGGTGAATTGCTGCCTTCACCATGAACTCTAGTACTATAGCACACTAAAACAAAGCTATGGTGAAGGAAGGAAAAGTGAACAGAACATAAAGAGGAAATACAGTTTTTAAAAAATTAATCTGAATATTCAGAGACGGTAAAACAGCGTGATTTAACGCACAACAGTTTTGTGCGTTAAATCTGACGCGAGGCTAGTGTCTTCTTAGATAAATAAGCACCATGGCAATGCACATGTTTTTATGTTGCTTTGCAGTACTTAGGATGGTGTTATACATTATAATAAACAAAATGCAGGAATGTCACAGTTGGCTAAATTCCTATCAATTATGAACTTAATTTTTACACATATTTAATACTTATCTCATTTCAGACTTTAGTATACTGAGAAATTTTCTTTTAAAGAAAAATGGTTTATACAGTTCACTTCCTGCCATAATCAAGGTCTTTCTAACCTGATATCTGAAGGTTATGCTTCAGTGAATAATTCAGTAGGTTAGTGAAACTCTGGCAGCAAAGAAAGTGCTAATCTTCGATGGAAGCTGTGAGGAATATTAAGAAACAATTGCAAAAAGTGACATATTTAATAGAGAAAGATTACGCTGTGCTACATCTATTTAATTTGAATTGAATAAATTTTGCCAGTATTTTATGAGATGCAGACTAGAAATTATGTGAAACTTCATAGCGTCACTTTGGTCTAGGAGAGAGAATAAAGGCCTTAAAAATATTTTATTGTGATTTTGAAGACTCCTCTGTCATTGAAGAGAATTTTGAAGAAATTGAAAAAGAATTCTCCACAGGACTTTATTAATTTGAATTAAAAATGAAGGATAGTAGAAGGTGGTTTACCAAAAGATAAATAAGGTGTGGAACTTAAAGGAAATGGTCTCACGTGAGTCCTTGAAATCAGGGAATTCCTTCTGGACTGTGACTGAGTGAGATTGGCTTCCTTCTCCATTTTTCAAGGGAGATTTAGTTGCTCTGACTGAGACAAGCCTGAAATTATGAATAATTGCAAGTGTGAAAATGATTGGGGGCAGTTTGTGGCCTTAATCACTAAATAGTTCCTCATATGAACCCATCTCTGACATTCATAATCATCTTTTGCAATGTGTTTACCTGACATAATTTCTAAAAAAGGAAATATAAATACTTCTAATGCTTAGCCTAGCACTACTTAATTTAGGAACTTTAAAATGGCAAATTTGTTAACAAATTAACTTGAACAGTATTTATCTGTGGGGGAGCTATCCAGTATAAAATATCTCAGAATCCATTCTCTCTGCCCAGAACGTGTTCCATGAAAAGTAGGAGTCCACATCAAATAATCTTGGGAAAAATATATACTCTATCTTCTTGGCTATTCACAGTATAATTTAACATACTAAAAAATCTAAAATGTCCTGGATGGTATTTGGAAGTGAGAACTTTGGGAGGTAATTAGGTTTAAATGAGATCATGAGAGTGGATCCCATGATGTGATTAGTGCCCTAATAAGAGGAAGAGACACCAGAACTCCATCTCTACATGCGCCCTGGAAAGGCCATGTGTGCACACAGTGAGAAGGTGGCCATCTGCAAGCCGGGAAGAAGGACCTCACCAGAACCCAACCATGCTGGCACCCTGATCTTGGACTTCCAGCCTCTAGAATTGTGAGAAAATAAATGTCTCTCATTTAAGCCACCCAGTCTGTGGTAAGTTGTTATAGCAGCCCAACAGACTAAGACAATTGCTTTACTATTTCTCATTTGACACCATATTTTATTTATATTATACCCTTGGATCATCAAAGTTTCTTCTCTCCTTAATCCACGTAGGGACATACATCTCATACTTTTAAAAGCTAGTGGCCTTTTAAAAGTGGAAAGGACAATTTCCACTGTCTTCGTACCCAGGCTTTGCTGCTATGTGTCCTGGAGTAATTTCCATACTGAGCATTAGTCTTCTCACCTAGAACTGGGTATAGTAACACTGCATTGCTAAAGTGATGTAAAGATTAAATGTCACCTTACATAAAGGATTTAGATCAGCTCCTGTAGTGGGTAGACAATTAGTGTGTGGCAGGACATTATGATGATCACTATTAAGGAAAATCTAAAAACCAAACTAACTAGACTACTATTGGTGTGCACACGTGTGCTGTAATAATACCACAACTTCGCAACACTGCAATGTAATAGATAGCCTTGGGAAAGAAGTCTGCTGGTTTTCTGGTCCCTTTCCTTCTTAGCCCTATGGCCAATGAGAGAGAAAGTCCTGCCTATTTACTTACTGTGGCAGATGTGTCAGTTCCTTTGCTCACATCCTGCGGACCTTATTCAGTGCACTCCTGCTTTGCTTCCAGCTGCCAGCCTGCTGCCTCTGGGCTAAGTACACCTAAGCAGCCTTTTTCATCTGGCCCCTTGGCCCTCACGCAGTGGGCTGGATGTACTAGGGAAATCGACATCACACCCTCACCCCATCCTTCAAGAAATTTTTACTGAACTTGGGAGTTCAGTAAAAATCCCCCAGCTCACTTTGGGTGGTAATTCTGAGATGAGTTGGGGGGGATAATTCTCAGATGAGTGCATTTCTCCGAGTTTCCTTAAGGGATTTAACTCACCTCCTTATCTTCCTTTTGGTGTTTCCTGCACCTCCCAAATAAACTCTTTGCACTTGAAGCTTTGTCTCAAAGACTGCTTCCAGGAGAACCCAACCAAGGCCAGCGGGGACTCCTAAGAGTGGGAAGAGGAAGTTCGTGTAGGCTGTGATGTGCCCACACACAAGCAGCCTCTTCAGGGATGCTAAGTTTTTGATCCACCTACTGAAGTCTAGGCTTCTGACTACACTTGCTGTGAGTTCCAATCGATTCCATTGCCTCTTCCTAAAAATCTTAGAGGCTTATTTCGGGGGGCCATTATGAAAACTAACAAAAACAAAAATGAACTAGGAGCGAACTGAATTCACACTATACGTAATAGAAGTACTAACAGTAATATGACTGACCCGCGTTTGAAGTCATCTCAGTTCCCTGAATGTCACACTGAAAGAGTCCAAAGTCCTCCTCAAGTGTCCCGAAATTCCTAGAGAAGAATGGAAATTCTCATAGTCACCTGTGCCTCTGGAACGTGCTTCTTTGGCAGCCCTTTTAATTTATACAAAATTCCCACTCACAAAAATTAGCAGTAAGTGTAGCGACTTGACGGAAAACTGGGAAGGGTGGGAAGTGAGAAATAGCTTGTTTGTAACAATAACGAGAGACATCGTTCTTCCATAGAGCGTTGCACAATCCATTGTCAAAATATTACCTGGCTAATATATTCTCTGCGCTATAAAATATTTTCTGCGTCATAACAGATTCTAT